>NC_057813.1:257630221-257756762 GCF_018294505.1 Triticum aestivum | reverse complement strand
TTTTTGAAGTTTAAATAATATTCTGGAATTTCCTGATTTAAATTAAATCCAGAAATATATATATTGCGCCAGCATGACGTCAGCATGACGTCAGTGGTCAACTGTGGCTGGCTGGGGTCAAACCTGACGTGTGGGGGCCACACGTCAGTGACACAGGGCTAGTTAGTGTCAATGGCAGGTGGGGCCGGGTCAAAGGCCACGTCAGCACGGTCAAAGCTGACGCGTGGGGCCACTGTGATTAACTTAAACTAAACATGGGGTTAACCGTGGTTAGTTAAGGGCGTGGGCCCATATGTCAGTGAGAGAGAGGGGGGTCAAACCCGGGTCAAACTCGCCGGAGTTGACCCGCGGCTCGTCGCCGGCGAGGCCAGGGACGGCGGAGAGCGTCGGGATTCGCCCTCCGATGACCAAAAGAGCGGCGGAGGGGCTCTACGGGATGCCCGGACTCGCGCGCATCTAATAGGGCCAACGGGAGATGCGGGGGTGGCCGGGGTTCGCCGGAGTGGAGCCCGAGGCGGCGGCCGGAGTTCGGCCATGTGCGGGATTGGGCTGCGGCGCGCTAGGAGAGAAACTGATGGTCCAAACGGCATCCGCGGGCCACCAGAAGCGCGCTGGTGCCACGGGTTCGAGCAGAGGGGCTCGGGTTAGGAGAGCTACGCGGCCATGGCGGACGGCGGTGCTCGGGAATGTGGCCGGGGTGCTACGGCACGGGAACGAGCAAAATGAAGGGGGGGAAACGGAGTGGAGCTCACAGGGGTTGCGACGGTGGCCTCGGGGAGCTCGGGGAGGCACCGGAGCCGACGAATTTGACGAAGATGGCCGGCGGTCCCGAGGTTGAAGAAGACATCGAGGGTGGTGTTGCGGCACGTCTGGGGCCTCGTGGCTCGTTGAGGAGGTAGAGGGAGGACCGGCGGAGCTCTGGGAGGCGTCGGGGAGCCGTGGGGTGGCCGGTAGCCACGGTGGCTCTCGTCGGTGGCGGCGGCTCCGTTCGGGGAGGGAAACAGAGGAGGGGGGAGAGTGTTCGGGGAAGAGAGAGGGAGCAGCGAGAGAGGAAGAGGAGCGAGGGGACACGAGGCGTGAGGGGGAGGCTCGGAAACGCCTCAGTGGAAGCAGGAGGTGGCCGAGGCGGCATCGGCGCTCGCCACCGAGCTGCTTCGGTGCGAGGGGAGGAAGATGACAAGGGGGAGGAGGAGGTGGGCTGGGCCGGCCAGGTGGGGGAGCTGGGCCGGCTGGTGGGCTGCACGGGTGAGGCCAGGTAGGCTTTACTCCTTTTATTTTATTTTTCTGTTCTGTTTCTTTTTTTTAATTCTTTTGCCACTGTTTGAATTTTAAAATAATTCAAATAATGCCAAAACTCCTCTGAATATTTTATATTGCTAGATGGACTTTTCCAAAAGCTTATAAAATATTTCAGGGGTATTTAAATTATATTCTAATTATATGAATATAATTCAAATTCAAATAGCTAATGAATTAAATCCAAAGTCCCAAAAATAATTCTTTAAAAATGTTCAATATTTTGGTTGGGACTAGAACCCTTACCAAAAATTATCAAACATTTAAGAAGAGCCTTTTGGAGCAATGAATAAGATTTCTAGGGTTTTTGCCCCTCTTTTATTTAGAGTTTTGAGGCTTCCAATATTCCTCAATTCAAGTTTTCAAAAATATAGACATGATGCACACATGAAGCTAACCTAGAGCAATGCCTGAAGCTAGGGATGTGACAACTCACCCCCACTAAACAAGAATCTCGTCTCGAGATTCAAGCGTAGGGTAGGATGAAGGGGAAACGCAAACTAGTATAATCTTCACGATCCAGGTTGCACTTCAAATGAACGTTGTTTCGATCACCATCTTTGTCTCGAAGTCTTGCTCTGAGAACTCCAACTAACATGACAACGAGAGGAAAAGAAAGATCCTAAAAGAATGGTTCTTCTCAAAGGTCGAACAACTCAGGATTAACTCACGGAATGAGACATAGCAACATCTCTCGAGCTGAGAGGCGAAGCACACATCCATAGGAATGGAGTGAAGCAGATGACGAAGGTTCACTAGGTAGACCACAATTTCACGCTTAAGAAGGTGGTAAACGATTGTCAACGTAGCGAGGAGTTGAGTTGCCAAGATACCATAACGATACACCTTAGGGAAGGTGACTCGTAGAGATATCCCCTTAAGTGGCAAAAAGAATTACTTTTGATTCAGAGATCATTGAAACTCTTTAAACCAGCCTAAAATAATTCTCGAGCGATCATTTGGAGGGGGTCGGTAGAATGGCATACTCAAACTTGGATGATGTGGATTACCTTGTTGAAGACAACATAATGGATGAATTTGCTTATCACCGGAATGGAAGAGACCCATGGTAGAATGATACATTGGCGGTGCAAGCTAGGAACAAAATGCAAATGCTGGGAATGATTCTGGTAACTGGGGAAGAACCCAACAATAGAGAGTGAATTCACTGTTTGAATAGGTCTAGCATTGCCGAGGAAACTGAGAGGAATCCCAGTTAGAGCCGATGATAACACGTAGCGCTTGAGCGTGCCCTCAAGAACTTGAGCATTTCCACATTCATCAAGGTCTTACCAACATCCGTGTCAAGGGTCCGATAAACAACTTGCTACCATGATGAATGGTGATGGAGGATGCAGATGCAAAGGAAGATAACACTTTCTCAGATTTCACCTTAGCGAAGCCAAGGAAATAAAATCTGGATGATCGACCGAGAGACATTTAGCACTCCGCTTCTAATGTTCTCCTTGATGTGCTAGTGTAACCCATTCATAGATATGGTTGATATCTAGAACATCAAGTAAAAGGTCGGACTTCGGGAACACCAAAAATCCATAGGGGCAACTAGGAAGTAAATCCTACGAAGTCCTTATGGGAAGGTGGCCAACTGCTTCAATCAAGATACCACAATAATAGGTCCTTTGGCTGGGTGGTGCTGGCCACGACATCCACTTTACCGGTTATCGCGCGACCGATATTATAATTCTTGGGAAATATTCCAACCATCATATCTGCCTGAGATTCAGATCTGGTTGGTGTCAGGATATTCCAGACTCATCGAGTCTAGGAAGAAAAACGAAAGTTTGCAACACAAATCGACGAGATGACGTTGCGAGATTCTCGGGGAATGAACTACGATAGTAAGCTCCAAAACATGAGCTGGTTCTGCTACAAACACGTGAACACGCTGTCCCAGACAAACATGATCACGTGGTAGTCTTATAATAAAACACTACCGAGTTCAGGTGGGGAACCATCAACGAGGATATCAAAATCCTTGCATAAGGCATGCTCTTAAGAAGGAACTTCTTCTCCTTGAACAAATCAATCAGTGGCTTGGTGTGCTAGGGACCCATATGGAATGAAGATGATCAGTCTAACAGACCACAGAATTCTTCGCACGTGCATGACCGACTTGGGATGATTCCAAAGGAGCAAAAAAACAAACTTTCTCGAATTCACGACGGTAACTTACATCAAGATGCACGTGAATCAAAGGAAGTCACTCCTTTCATCAAACAAGTACTTCATGAGCTAGCATGAAGAAAATGCTTTCAAAAGTTTCCAACACTAACTTAATGTTCAACAACATCATGGAGGAGATAAGGATGTTGTCAATGGGCTCAACAACAACTCATCGGAATTTCCATATCACTGGACTTCCACCATCGTGTGAACACGGTGATAGCATTGGTCAGACCCAAAAGATATAACGGTGTATGCTCGAGGGATCAACCACGAGGAAGACAACACTACGAACATCGTTGGTTCTGACTTGATTTGACGATAGCCCACACTCAAATCAAAGGATTGATAAGACGATAGGTCCAGCAACTGATCACAGGGACCAATCGATGAAGATATCATCTTTCTTCAACACACACTACACAAGGATATCCCTTTGGAACGAACTAAGTCAGGCAAGCTTTTATCTTCCAACTCTCCAAGTTGTTGTCTAGCTTAACCAACTAGCTCAGGGATATCTAACACAGATTCTTGGAGAAAGGGTGGTTTATAAGAAAACCAACTTGATTATGAGCTCAACATAACGGCCAGGGAACAACCTGGTAATACTTCTGAGAGGATATTCGGAAAATCACGAACCACCGGTATGTTATTAAGCTCAAAAACAATCTCGCTTTTGAGGGCAAGACGATATGATCAAATGAGTGAGGACTTGACAAGATCCTAACTCATCAATCGAAGGGTGCACCGAAATAAGAACTAGATAGCACGATCAGTATTAGGGTGACGATTCAATAATCAATATGCTGAGAATGAGGTTATCGTCCATTTAACTACCAAGCAACGAGGTTGCTGGGAGTATTGATTTCACACATCACGATTCATTTGCCGGTATTTCGGTTGCATCAACACGAGGGCCGAGGAATGACTAGTGATGGTGAGAAGTATCACTACGATTCATGAGAGTTGGTGCAGTTCTCATGACAATTCTGACATAAAGGGGGTAATACTCCAAGGTAGAACAGAACCAAAAGCTGGATTAGCAATTTGATCTGCGGAGCACAACTTCTTTGGCCCAATCCTGGATAGGGAAGAGGTACTGGAGTTTGTTTCTCCTAGTCATTCTGCGATAGAATGGCTTGATGGACCACAAGAGTAACAGGCATCGATAAACGAACGCACGCATACTCTTGACTATCAATTGATAGACGAGGGTCAGAATGCAACTAAAGAGAACAACTCAAAGGAACATATGAATTTCTAAGTTGTGGATGCATGGATTAGCATGTCGAACGAAGTTCAACATATTTCTTCCGGATAACCCATGCAGAAAGGTAGAACTGGCAGAGCCACAATATATATTGAAGAACTCATCAAGAATAATCCTGTTGTGATATTTCAGTTCAACGAGGAACTTCTGCCATAAGTAGTTCATGGTATTTGGAAGAGGAAGATACCACGGACTTCAAGGACTATCGCAAAGGCTACTAATATCCTAAAGGCGCTAGCAATTACTATCAACATGAAGTAAGTAGAGTGAATCTCGGATTCAAGAACCCAGGAATAGAATACCTACTACTAAGTAGCAACACGGAATGCTTTTGCGAATAAAGGCCAGAATCATCACACTAGGAACACAAATCATAGCTAAATTACTAGATGATCCCCTAAGACACCTAGGGTCATAATAATATCTCCAACATATACGCCGAGGTAACAAAGTACCTCAACTCACCGATTAGTGTGGTTAATCTGGCCCAAAGGAACATCGGAACGGGAGGAAGGGATTTTGCAAATGCTTCAGACTATTTAGAAACCTGGGATAACTCGGACAGCATAACGGCTGTAAATGCTCAGAAAAGATTTGAGACAATCACAAAAAATGGTGGCATAACCACTCAGAAGCACAATATCAAGGTTTCGAGATCATCAGTTAACATACAGAAGTAGTAGGAACTGGACTCAAGCTTAAATCGAACAATCTTATAAGTCTACGGACTAGTAATACGTGATCCTGATAGAAAGAAGAGAAATCCTAGTTTCTTAACCCCGTAGGCAAGATAAGATGACTCAGATCAGAAGGGCATGAGGTATAAGGAGTAAAAAGAGCCTTACGTTCCATCCCACAATCAATTCCCTTATATAACTAAAGAATTTCTAGACTCAACTTCGACCAATTTGGCTTGGTAAACCTACAGGCAGTCAAGCTCTGATACCAACGCTGTCAGGACCCCGACTCAATGCCACATCGATCTAGCATGTAACACCTCATATCACCTTGCGGCCTCACGCACGGTATTCCCACGGGTGTCACCTTACCTTTGCCCGGGACCGTTTGCGCCTTTTGGCACACGTATATGACAGTGTCGCTAGCATCCATATGATAAGGAGCCCGGGCTGACATGGCTAGTCGTAAACCCAAAGTGGCACAGACTTACAGGGACAGGCATCCATGACCCAGCATCGAACGTGTCGGTCATCAGCGAGTGAATCCAGGCTGTAGCACTGGGCTAGCAGGACTCCGGTGAACCGGGCTGTAGCGGGCTAACAGGACTCCGGTATTCATCGCGTGACATTTCCCCGAAGGGACAGACACAGGAACAAAGAAGGACACATGCCGGCCAGCCTAAGTGTTCCGGAGCAGTAGCAAGCTACCATGGCTCGGTGGAAACACTAGGAGACATTTCCCGGGAAGAGAGGCTACTAAAGATAAACAACTAGATAGTCAGATCCCACACATACCAAGCATTTCAATAACATACACACAATATGCTCGATATGTGCAATACAACATGGCATCACAAAATGACTCTACGACTCAAGTAGTTTATTCAATAGGCTCCGAGGAGCGAGACATTACAAACATGGGTCTCATGACCCAACAATCAAATCATACAAGTTAAAGCACAAGCGGAAGCTATCATGTCTGAGTACAGACATCTATAAATGAAAAAGGCTGAGAAGCCTGACTATCTACCAGATCCTGCCGAGGGCACAAGATCGTAGCTGAGGTAACAAGCTAAACGTCGAAGTCCAAGCGGAACTACTAGTGAGACTGAAGTCTCTCTGCAAAACATAAAATAGGCAAACGTGAGTACAAATGTACCCAGCAAGACTTACATCAGATCTATCTACATATGCATCATTATCAACAAAGGGGATGGTGGGGTTTAACTGCAGCAAGCCAGCTTTGACTCGGTGGCTATCCTGAACTACGACTGCAATGTAACTCTTTTGAGGTGGCGCACACGAGTCCACATATTCCCCATATCAATACACCACTATGGATCCGCTCCCGTCACCCTACGAGAACGCCATCCATAGCACTCACGCTTATCTTGCGTATTTTAGAGTATCCACTTTCACTTGTCTATGAACTGATATAAGCAACCCAGAAGTCCTTTACCGCGGACACGGCTATTCGAATAGATGATGTTAACCCTGCAGGGGTGTACTTCTTCATACATGTTTCCACCACTTAGCGTCTGCACACGACATGTGCTCGGCAGACTTCAAGCGAAAGCCGACGTGGGTGTAGACCACGACCTACCTAAACACTCAAGTCTCTAGTCCAGGTTTATCGCCTATTCGGGTTCCATCCATGAGGAGATCTGGCCGGAGTTTCGCTCACAGCCCCAAACGATGTGAACAGGGTTCCGTGACACCAAACGGGCGCCCGGTTTACCCGGCCACGTGCCTACCGCATCACAGCCCACCCCTACGGTCAGCGCTGTCCACGGCCTCCAGCATACTACAAACACCAGAAACTACTTGCAACTCCTGGACAGAGGACAAGGGTGAATAAGAAGTCGAGCGGGGTCATATTTCAGGGCCCAATGTATGGTAGTAGCTGAATCATGGATCACAAACACAGAACTCAGTTCCTGAGGACGGCTACAATGAGACAACCCACCATGTACTCCTACATGGCCTCTCACCGCTACCTTTACCAAATCGTGTTCACACACTTAGCTCACACACAGTAGGACATGTTCACACGCCTCTGATTCATCCCCGATGAATCAGACCTGACTCAACTCTAAGCAGTAGCAGGCATGACAAACAAACATGGATGAGTAGGCACAATAGGGCTCAAACAACTCCTACTCATGCTAGTGGGTTTCATCTATTTACTGTGGCAATGACAGGTCATGCAGAGGATAAAGGGGTTCAGCTACCGCAGCAAGTAACAGATGAATCGGTGTTGTCCTAATGCATTAAAAGAGAGCAGGAGCGAGAGAGTAGGATTGTATCGGAATGAACAAGGGGGTTTTGCTTGCCTGGCACTTCTGAAGATAACATTGAGTCTTCATCAGTGTCAACGATCACATCATCGGTATCACGTCTATCGAGAGGGGACAAATACCGGCAACACAAAAAGGAACACAATCAATGCAATGCACAATATGATGCATGATCATGACATGGCAAAATGAATGTGTTTTGAGCTAATGCATCTAGCAACAGATTAAATGAAGTTGGTTTGAATACAAGATTCAAATTCAAACTCCATATGTGATTATTCAAATGTCATTCACTTCATTTGTCCTAAACAGTAGTGATAAGTTGTTCTAACATGCATGAAAATGGTACAGATGGATTCCTTGAATTTTTCTAATAATTTTTCATATATAATTTGTCCAATTTGGAGTTACAGAATAAAAGTTATGACTTTTTGAAGTTTAAATAATATTCTGGAATTTCCTGATTTAAATTAAATCCAGAAATATATATATTGCGCCAGCATGACGTCAGCATGACGTCAGTGGTCAACTGTGGCTGGCTGGGGTCAAACCTGACGTGTGGGGGCCACACGTCAGTGACACAGGGCTAGTTAGTGTCAATGGCAGGTGGGGCCGGGTCAAAGGCCACGTCAGCACGGTCAAAGCTGACGCGTGGGGCCACTGTGATTAACTTAAACTAAACATGGGGTTAACCGTGGTTAGTTAAGGGCGTGGGCCCATATGTCAGTGAGAGAGAGGGGGGTCAAACCCGGGTCAAACTCGCCGGAGTTGACCCGCGGCTCGTCGCCGGCGAGGCCAGGGACGGCGGAGAGCGTCGGGATTCGCCCTCCGATGACCAAAAGAGCGGCGGAGGGGCTCTACGGGATGCCCGGACTCGCGCGCATCTAATAGGGCCAACAGGAGATGCGGGGGTGGCCGGGGTTCGCCGGAGTGGAGCCCGAGGCGGCGGCCGGAGTTCGGCCATGTGCGGGATTGGGCTGCAGCGCGCTAGGAGAGAAACTGATGGTCCAAACGGCATCCGCGGGCCACCAGAAGCGCGCTGGTGCCACGGGTTTGAGCAGAGGGGCTCGGGTCAGGAGAGCTACGCGGCCATGGCGGACGGCGGTGCTCGGGAATGTGGCCGGGGTGCTACGGCACGGGAACGAGCAAAATGAAGGGGGGGAAACGGAGTGGAGCTCACAGGGGTTGCGACGGTGGCCTCGGGGAGCTCGGGGAGGCACCGGAGCCGACGAATTTGACGAAGATGGCCGGCGGTCCCGAGGTTGAAGAAGACATCGAGGGCGGTGTTGCGGCACGTCTGGGGCCTCGTGGCTCGTTGAGGAGGTAGAGGGAGGACCGGCGGAGCTCTGGGAGGCGTCGGGGAGCCGTGGGGTGGCCGGTAGCCACGGTGGCTCTCGTCGGTGGCGGCGGCTCCATTCGGGGAGGGAAACAGAGGAGGGGGGAGAGTGTTCGGGGAAGAGAGAGGGAGCAGCGAGAGAGGAAGAGGAGCGAGGGGACACGAGGCGTGAGGGGGAGGCTCGGAAACGCCTCGGTGGAAGCAGGAGGTGGCCGAGGCGGCATCGGCGCTCGCCACCGAGCTGCTTCGGTGCGAGGGGAGGAAGATGACAAGGGGGAGGAGGAGGTGGGCTGGGCCGGCCAGGTGGGGGAGCTGGGCCGGCTGGTGGGCTGCACGGGTGAGGCCAGGTAGGCTTTACTCCTTTTATTTTTTTTCTGTTCTGTTTCTTTTTTTTAATTCTTTTGCCACTGTTTGAATTTTAAAATAATTCAAATAATGCCAAAACTCCTCTGAATATTTTATACTGCTAGATGGACTTTTCCAAAAGCTTATAAAATATTTCAGGGGTATTTAAATTATATTCTAATTATATGAATATAATTCAAATTCAAATAGCTAATGAATTAAATCCAAAGTCCCAAAAATAATTCTTTAAAAATGTTCAATATTTTGGTTGGGACCAGAACCCTTACCAAAAATTATCAAACATTTAAGAAGAGCCTTTTGGAGCAATGAATAAGATTTCTAGGGTTTTTGCCCCTCTTTTATTTAGAGTTTTGAGGCTTCCAATATTCCTCAATTCAAGTTTTCAAAAATATAGACATGATGCACACATGAAGCTAACCTAGAGCAATGCCTGAAGCTAGGGATGTGACACTATGACAATTTACCCGCACTCCTCTCGACATTTCAGATAAGGCCTTCCCTCGTTCATCCTTTTCTCCCACAAGATCTTGATGTTCTGTGCAACACACGGGCATCTTTCTAGTACTCCTACAATATACTATATTATTGTGGAAGTTCATATACACCGGCCGAGATTAATGCAAACACGGCAAATTTTCATTACATTTCGAAGCTTTATAGGACAGAAAAACAAAAGAAACCCGACCCTAAACCTATTCTACGACAGCGACCGATGTCCTGCATCTGCGATCTCTATGTATGGGGGTGGGGTTCAATACCCGTGAAGGGAAGGTGCGGTCTCCGACGAGGAAGAGTAGAACATGGGATATGGACCGGCTAGTTTGCACACCATGCCCTGCCGCCTCCCATACCCTACTCATCCTCGGAGGAGTCCCCAACCTCGGCGGTGCCGGACGTTGGACGGCGGCAAGTAGTACGCGTGGCTGACGGTGGTCCCATCATCGGCCACCAGCATGGCCTCCGCTTGTGCGGTCACGTCCGCGTTCGACTACGCCGCTATTGCATCATGAGCAGCGACTTGAGCGAGGGTGGAGACCTCGATCTTCATCCCCGAAGACAAGCTCTCCCGTAGAGCGTTCGTGCTCGCAGTCATGTAGGATGTGGTGCCAGGTAGCAGGACGATGTGCTATGGTGTGGAGGTTAGCTGGGTGTTGCCGCTTCAAGTAGCGCATTCCGGTGAGGCCAAGCGTCCGGGTGCGTCATTAAGTCGCCAGAGTTGGTTCCTCGGGCACCGAGCCTCTTAACAATGGCATACGGATGGACTGCATGAATGCGGGCAGCTGGCGCCGGCTAGGAACGCACCGCGTGATGGCGCGAGGGACGAGGGTTTTTGGTGTGCCAGGGTAGTCAGCTGCGCAGCAGCAACGTTGGAGATACCCTTTGGTCACATGCGATCCCCACATGTCATTGAAAAAGCAAGACGACCCGGCATGGTCTCAGGTCCTGGGGATGCAGTTGGTCGCGCTACACCACTCCGCAAACGCGGCGCGCGCACACTTCGGCGCCCCGTGCATCCTCGACGGGCCGGGTGTTGATCTGATGGTTGTGCCACAATGCTAACGCCACCCCCGGCACACTAAAACCGAGTGTGTCCAGCGACGATGAGCGTGTTGCTCACCGCGGTCGCCGTGTCCAGAGGCGGTGCTGGAGCTGCGCCACATTACTGGCCCCCACGACCCACATGAATGGTTGCCAGTGGCGAGGAGGTCGTGGGCCAACTCCTCCAGTGTACTAGTCTGCGCTACGTCGTCCCGACAGGTGTGCCCCACATGTCGGTTTCCCTGTTTTCCTGGCCATATTCGAGCGTCAGTGCTCCGGTTGCGCATTAGGCCTTTCACTATGTAGGCCAAACGAGACAACTTATTGTTTATTTGAGCCGTTCAAGTATAATCATGTGGCGTTTGCTTATTTCTCATTCCTCTCCAACCCTCTTCTCCATTGATCATGCCGCCCTCCGGTCGAGTCCATCCTCCCGCATGCCTCATTTGAACATTCCGTCGAGTATCATTCGCATGTGGGCCTAAACCATGCTTGTATTTCCAATGTTGTAATTTGTCCGACATGCACATAAACAAACAGTTCGTTTAAAGTTCCACTTTGCCTCCACTATGTGTTGCTTCCCGTCTTAGTTTTGACACCCCATTCGGTTCATGCCTCGACACATGTTGACGAGATCGATTGATGTTGAGAGATCAATTGCGTGTCGTGCAAGGAGATAAAGCTTTGGTCTGTTTCTATGATAGAAATGACCCGAGGGGGGGGGAGGGGTCTGTGGGGATCAGAGGAAGTATATTGTGCATTCATAAGCGAAACAAACGTATTGTACCCACCCTAGTCCTCTTTCAATCGATCTCTGGACCCCGAGATGAAATCGGGAGAGAACGAGTGGGTGCATGTGTGATACCTAAGGCGGATTCAAAATTTTGAACCAGTGATCATAGCATCCGCAAATCATATATAAAGGGTATTCAATGTTCGTTTCTCTTTTGAACGTACAATATACTCCCTCCGATCCTTTCTAGTTTACATATAAAGGGTAGTCAAAGTATCTCTACTTTGATCAAACTTACAGAAAAAAGTATCAACATTCAACAACGCCCAATCAATATTCTTAGATTCGTACGTACTCCTAGATTTGTATTCAAACAGAGATGGTTTCCAATTTGTTTTCAGCCACGTGAATGTGCTTGTTCTCGCGCATGCTCTTCCTACTACGATTTCGCCACCTATAGCCAGTCCAATAGTAACTTTTTAAGCTCCCTATCCAATAGTACTAGTGGACTACTGACAACATTTGTAGTAGAGTATGAAGTGCTCATAGTACTCCCTCCTTCCATTTATATAGGGCCTATGTGGAGGAGAGAGATGTGAAAAAGTAAGGGGAGTGATATCTCATGCAAGAGCCTAGCTATATACACATTCCTAGTTAAATATAATAAATATGAAGAAAGAGATAGAGAGGAGATGGAAAAAGGTACTAATACAATTGCCAACCTTATATTTTTTTGTGGTAAATAGCCAATCTTATAGCCCAACTACTGTATGAGTGCATATAGATGATGGCTATAGATGACATGGCAGTTCCTTATAGCCATCGACTGGCTATATTATTAACCATGCTCTAATGCATTTTTCAAACCCGCCTTTGACTATTGACAAGATTAATAGTACATGAGATGTATAATGTGAAAATTATGTCATTGGAAGCTCCTTTCACGTACGAATTTGACCGTATGCTTTGTGTAAGTTGCATGTCATATATTATTACTCTAACATTTGGTCAAAGTTAGCCTCAAAAAATGCATTAGGCCCTCTATAGTAGATGCAAGGAGGGAGCAGTAGTGGAAGTGGATCCTCTGACGTAGGTATCCCTACCTTACCCTCCCTTTCGGTCACTTACTGGCGGACTCCTTGCTTGCTAGGCCCCGCATGTTAGTTACTCAATGGGTTCGACCACGTCAAGGGATCCTCATCCGTAGTATACTCGCTCTGTTTTTATTTACTCCGCATAAAACGGAGGGAGTGGTAGTATAAATGACGCGGGCGGGGGAGGGGGAGGGACGTTGGTTTGCTCTCAACTGCGGTCCCACAAGCGACCGAAAACGCAAGATGAAGCGCGTTCCAATCGGTAGTGACATGGAGGGTCCAGCGTGCCGGGGTGCAACACGAACGCGACAAGAGCGATGTACAGTCAAAACCGATTGAACGGTCGTCACCAGAACCACTATTCACACCAGAACCTTCACAGCTTGGCCTACGCCAGCCACTGCCCCAAAACCACACGTCCTCTCCAGCCCATTCCCCCAGTTTTCGATCCCCTAGCCTGCATCAAGCATCCCCTAGTTTGCCGGAAAGCCATGGTGCGCCGCAAGACCATGTACTACAAGATGCTGACGCCAGAGTGCCGCGCAGAAATTACGGCGGCGGTCGGCGGCACAGACCTTTGTTCCCAAGCTCGCTTTGCGGCGGGCCAATCCCCGAGTTCTCTGGAGCCGAGCTGCGAGGAGGAAGAAGCCGATCCAATGTTCATGGCGGAGGTCGCGATGCAGAAGGCCCCCGATGGGTATGAGACAATGGACGTCGACTTTGTGTCGGCTTCCGGGTCCCCCATGGTGCATACGGACCAACGGTTCAACCTGGCGATACTAAAGGAGGACCGGGAGGAAGAGGCTCAACTCGATGCGGAGCGCACGAATGCCGCTGCCATCGAGGCTCTCCTAAGGTGGAACCAGATGTCGTGGACGTGAACTAGGCGGCGGAGGCTCAACTTGAGGCAGAGCACGTGGATGCCGCTACCATCGAGGCCCTCCTACAGGTAGAACTGGACGTCCTGGACTTGAACCGGGCGGCAGAGGTTCAACTCGACGCGGAGCACATGGATGCCGCTGCCATCGAGGCCCTCATGCAGGCAGAACCGGAAATCTTCGACTTGAACCGGGCAGCGGAGGCTCAACTCAACGCGGAGCACGCGGATGCCGCTCCCATCGAGGCCCTCCTGCAGGCGGAACCGGACGTCCTCGACTTGAACCGGGCGGTGCTCTTGTCCGTGCAGAGCGCCCGCACGCTGTGCGTGAACGAGTAGCTGGAGGCCGAGGACAACCACGGTGTGGAGACACATGTCGGCAGCTACGGCTGGTTCGCGCCGGCAACCAAAGACAACGAGGCCGCCTCGTTCTGCGAGGAGTGATAGTTTTTCTTTATGTTGTTGTTTTTAGGGATCATTTGCTGTGTAAAAAGATATATTATTATGAAAGTTGCCTGACTTTCATCATTTGGGTCAGTCTACCATTTCAGGCGATTGGATGAATATCCTACGTCTCCTAACCCTTCTTCCTCACGTCTTCTTCTTCCCCAATAGACCACTACACGGGTCGTACGGATCCTCCCCAACATGCAGTTGGATAAACATATTGTATGAATGAAAATTATATGTCAGCGGTAGGATGGCTGAGTTTGGTTTGTTCACATGCGGTAGCACGTGTCAGTGAGGGTGCGTTCCCTTGGTTGGGTTTGCGCCGTGCAGGAGCGACTATGTGAGGGTGCGGTGCGCCCGCGGCATGCAGGAGCGACCGTGTGAGGGTGCAGTGCGACCGCGATAGCCGTGCGCAAGTGTACCTCCTTTTCATTTTGAAAACTTTAGGCAAGCTTGGCAAAAATGTGTGGCGAAGTATGGCAATGCAAGGCCTAGACCCAAACAGGATAAGTACGTACGTACTAGGAGTACTAGTGTTAAAAAAGAAAGGCGGGGTTTTCCTTCGCGGGATTAATCGATACAAATCCTCGTTTGACGTGTCAATTAATGCGTATGTTTTTCTCCAAAGCCCAAAGAGCTAACCATCTCACTCCTCATTGCTTGATTAATGCAGTGCCATGCAAACCAACCTTCTCACTTCCGCATGCATGCAAGGGTATATTAATGTCCTTGGTTGCTAGTACGAGGCAAATGCTATCAATTTTTCCTCGATTAGTGTTAGTGGACTTTTGCAATTTGTAATTTTGATATACTAGCCTTGTGTACAAAAAAATGGAGGTAGTAACTATGTGACTTCCTTCCCCATTGCGGTGACATTGACGATATCTCGAACGTTGTGGTTTGGCGAAGTGTGTTCGACGGAGAACACCATTGAGGGAGACCATAGTAAGTCGTTCACAAGTGCCGCCTGCAAGCCGAGACAACCGCCTTATTTGCATCCAGAAAGTCTGTTGGACCAAAGGACGCGTAAATGTACTGTAGCGACCAGACCTCAAACAGTCTGATCTCTGTGCATCAGTGTCATCCCTGGATCAGTAATGCTGACAAGAACAGTACTCGAAGGATTTATAACAGAGTAGCAATCACACACTTATTACATCGACTGTCTCAAAAGAGAGCTTATTACAATAAATATGGCTTAAGGCCATCTAATAAAGATAACAACGGAAGGCTTGGAAGATAAGTGAGTCCATCAACTCCAACGGCATCACTTAGTATAGAACCACGATCCTAAGGCATCTTACTCGTCGTCTGAAAAGTCTGTGATACGTCTCCAATGTATCTATAATTTTTGATTGCTCCATGCTACTTTATCTACTGTTTTGGACTATATTGGGCTTTATTTTCCACTTTTATATTATTTTTGGGACTAACCTATTAACCGGAGGCCCAGCCCAGAATTGTTGTTTTTTTGCCTATTTAAGTGTTTCGAAGAAACGGAATATCAAACGGAGTCCAAACGGAATAAAACCTTCGGGAACGTGATTTTCTCACCGAACGTGATCCAGGAGACTTGGACCCTACTCCAAGAAGTGCGAGAGGCGGTCACGAGGGTGGAGGGCGCGCCCCCCGGGCGTGCCCCCCTACCTCGTGGGCCTCATGTTGCTCCACCGACGTACTCCTTCCTCCTATATATACCTACGTATCCACAAACGATCAGAAGGGGAGCCGAAAACCTAATTCCATCACCGCAACCTTCTGTATCCACGAGATCCCATCTTGGGGCCTGTTCCAGAGCTCCGCCGGAGGGGGCATCCACCATGGAGGGCTTCTACATCAACACCATATCCCCTCCGATGAAGTGTGAGTAGTTTACTTCTGACCTTCGGGTCCATGGCTAGTAGCTAGGTGGCTTCTTCTCTCTTTTAGGATCTCAATACAATGTTCTCCCCCTCTCTCGTGGAGATCTATTCGATGTAATCTTCTTTTTGCGGTGTGTTTGTTGAGACCGATGAATTGTGGGTTTATGATCCAGTATTATCTATGGAAAATATTTGATTCTTCTCTGAATTCTTTTATGTATGATTGAGTTACCTTTGCAAGTCTCTTCGAATTATACTTTTTGGTTTGGCCAACTAGATTGGTAGTTCTTGCAATGGGAGAAGTGCTTAGCTTAGGGGTCAATCTTGTGGTGTCCTTACCCAATGACAGAAAGGGTTGCAAGGCACGTATTGTATTTTTGCCATCGAGGATAACAAGATGGGGTTTTTATCATATTGCATGAATTTATCCCTCTACATCATGTCATCTTGCTTAAGGCGTTACTCTGTTTTTAACTTAATACTCTAGATGCATGCTGGATAGCGGTCGATGAGTGGAGTAATAGTAGTAGATGCAGAATTGTTTTGATCTACTTGTCTCAGACGTGATGCCTATATACATGATCATTGCCTAGATATGCTCATAACTATGCTCAATTCTGTCAATTGCTCAACAGTAATTTGTTCACCCACCGTAGAACATTTATGCTCTTGAGAGAAGCCACTAGTGAAACCTATGGCCCCCGGGTCTATTCTCATCATATCAATCTCTATCGCTTTATTTACTTGCTTTGTTTTTACTTTGCCTTTTACTTTTTACTTTGCATCTATCTATCAAAAATACCAAAAATATTATTTATCATCTCTATCAGATCTCACTCTCGTAAGTGACCATGAAGGATTGACAACCCCTAATCGCGTTGGTTGCAAGTAGCTATCGTTTTGTGCATGTACGAGGGACTTATGCGTGGTCTCCTACTGGATTGATACCTTGGTTCTCAAAAACTAAGGGAAATACTTACGCTACTTTGCTGCATCATCCTCTCCTCTTCGGGGAAATCCAACGCAGTGCTCAAGAGGTAGCAAGAAGAATTTCTGGCGCCGTTGCCGGGGAGGCTCACGCAAGAAACTCAAACAATACCAAGTACACAT
Source organism: Triticum aestivum (assembly GCF_018294505.1). Classification (NCBI taxonomy): domain Eukaryota; kingdom Viridiplantae; phylum Streptophyta; class Magnoliopsida; order Poales; family Poaceae; genus Triticum; species Triticum aestivum. The sequence goes on along the minus strand of NC_057813.1, from coordinate 257,739,671 downwards.
CGCAATCCCTATCTCTCGCATTACATTATTTGCCATTTGCCTCTCGTTTTCCTCTCCCCTACTTCACCCTTGCCGTTTTATTCGCCCTCTCTTTCCCAATCTCCTCCTCTCTTTACCGTTTGCCTTTTTCCCGTTGCCTTTCTGTTTGCTTGTGTGTTGGATTACTTGTTGCCATGGCGCAAGATAATACCAAATTATGTGATTTCTCGAATACGAATAATAATGATTTCCTTAGTACTCCGATTGATCCTCTTAATAATGATGAGTATTGTGAAATCAATACCGCTTTATTGAATCTTGTTATGAAAGATCAATTCGCTGGCCTTCCTAGTGAAGATGTCGCTACTCATCTAAACAATTTTGTTGATTTGTGTGATATGCAAAAGAAGAAAGATACGTATAACAATATTGTCAAATTGATGCTTTTATCTCTAAGTATTTTCCTCCCGCTAAGATTATCACTCTTAGGAACGATATCATGAATTTTAAACAACTTGATCATGAGCATGTTGCCCAATCTTGGGAAAGAATGAAATTAATGCTTCACAATTGCCCTACTCATGGTTTGAATTTATGGATGATCATACAAAATTTTTATGCCGGATTGAATTTTGCTTCTAGAAATCTTTTAGATTCGGCTGCGGGAGGCACGTTTATGGAAATTACATTAGGAGATGCTACCAAATTGCTTGATAATATTATGGCTAATTATTCTCAATGGCACACCGAAAGATCTTCTAGTAAAAAAGTGCATGCTATAGAAGAATTCAATGTTTTGAGTGAAAAGATGGATGAACTTATGAAGATGTTTGCTCCTAAAAATACTCCTCTTGATCCCAATGATATGCCTTTGTCTACTTTGCTTGATAATAATAATGAATCTATGGATGTGAATTTTGTTGGTAGGAATAGTTTTGGAAACAACGTGTATAGAGGGAATTTTAATCCTAGGCCTTATCCTAGTAATCCTTCTAATAATTATGGAAATTCCTACAACAACTCTTATGGAAATTTTAATAAGATGCCCTCTGAATTTGAGAGTAGTGTTAAAGAGTTTATGAATTCACAAAAGAATTTTAATGCTTTGCTTGAAGAGAAATTGCTTAATGTTGATGATTTGGCTAGGAACATTGATAGAATTTCTCTTGAGAAATTGATTCTTTAAAGCTTAGATCTATTCCTCCTAAGAATGATATCAATGAGTCTCTCAAAGCCATGAGAATTTCCATTGATGAGTGCAAAGAAAGAGCCGCTAGGATGCGTACTTCCAAAGATGCCTTTATTAAAGCATGTTCTTCCAATTCCTATGAAAATCAAGATGAAGATCTAAAAGTTATTGATGTGTCCCGTATTAAATCTTTGTTTTGCAATATGAATCTTGATGAAACTGAATATGATCTTCCCTTACCTAGAAGGCGTTCTAAGAATTCGGAGTTTCTAGATCTTGATTATGAAATTGATGAAAGTGGGATTGAAATAAATAAAAACCGAGATGTTGCTAAACCCAGTATTTTGGATCTCAAGGAATTTAATTATGAAAATTGCTCTTTGATTGGTTCTATTTCCTTGTTGCAATCCGTGCTAGATTCTCCTCATGCTTATAGCCAAAATAAGGCCTTTACCGAACACATTGTAGATGCCTTGATGCAATCTTATGAAGAAAAACTTGAGTTGAAAGTTTATATCCCTAGAAAACTCTATGATGAGTGGGAACCTACTATTAAAATTAAAATTAAAGATTATGAGTTTCATGCTTTGTGTGATTTAGGTGCTAGTGTCTCTACTATTCCCAAAGCTTTGTGTGATTTGCTAGATTTCCGTGACTTTGTTGATTGCTCTCTAAACTTGCATCTTGCGGATTCCACTATTAAAAACCTATGGGAAGAATTAATGATGTTCTTATTGTTGCAAATAGGAATTATGTGCCCGTATATTTTATCGTTCTTGATATAGATTGCAATCCTTCATGTCCTATTATTCTTGGTAGACCTTTCCTTAGAACGATTGGTGCAATTATTGATATGAAGGAAGGGAATATTAGATTCCAATTTCCCTTAAAGAAGGGAATGGAACACTTCCCTAGAAATAAAATAAAATTACCATATGAATCTATCATGAGAGCCAGTTATGGATTGCCTACCAAAGATGGCAATACCTAGATCTATCCTTGCTTTTATGCCTAGCTAGGGGCGTTAAACGATAACGCTTGTTGGGAGGCAACCCAATTTTATTTGTGTTCTTTGTTTTTGCTTCTGTTTAGGAATAAATAATCCATCTAGCTTCTGTTTGGATGTGGTTTTGTCTTTTAATTAGTGTCTGTGCCAAGTAGGACCTATAGGATAACCTACGATGATAGTTGATTTGATTCTGCTGAAAAACAGAAACTTTGCACGCACGAATATAGTTTTGTTAAATCACATAAACGTGATTTTGTGTTGATTCTTTTTGCTGATGTTCAATAAACAAATTTTCCAGGACTTACTATTTTGGTAGAATTTTTAGAGTTCCCGAAGTTTGCGTTAGTTACAGATTGCTACAGACTGTTCTGTTTTTGACAGATTCTGTTTTACGTGTGTTGTTTGCTTATTTTGATGAATCTATGGATAGTAAAATAGTTTATAATCCATAGAGAAGTTGGAATACAGTAGGTTTAACACCAATATAAATAAAGAATGAGTTCATTACAATACCTTGAAGTAGTCTTTTGTTTTCTTTCTCTAACGGAGCTCACGAGATTTTTGTTGTGTTTTGTGTTGTGAAGTTTTCAGGTTTTGGGTGAATTCCTTTGATGGATTATGGAACAAGGAGTGGCAAGAGCCTAAGCTTGGGGATGCCCATGTCACCCCCAAGATAATCCAAGGACACCAAAAAGTCAAAGCTTGGGGATGCCCCGAAAGGCATCCCCTCTTTCGTCCACTTCCATCGGTAATTTACTTGGAGCTATATTTTATTCACCACATGATATGTGTTTTGCTTGGAGCGTCTTGTATTATTTGCATATTTGCTTGTTAATTTACCACAATTATCCTTGCTGTACACACCTTTTGAGAGAGCCATACATGAATTGTAATTTGTTAGAATACTCTATGTGCTTCACTTATATCTTTTGAGCTTGAAATTTTTTGCTTTACTGCTTCACTTATACCTTTTAGAGCATGGTGGTGGATATGTTTTAAAGAAACTATTGATATCTCATGCTTCACTTAAATTATTTTGAGAGCCGTTAATAGCATGGTAATTTGCTTAATGATAATATACTTGGTATTCAAGATATGTGAAACTTTCTTGAGTGAATTGAATACTAAGATAAGTTTGATGCTTGATAATTGTTTTGAGATATGGAGGTGATAATATCAAAGTCGTGCTAGTTGGGTGATTATGAATTTGAGAAATACTTGTGTTGAAGTTTGCAAGTCCCATAGCATGTATGTATGGTTAAAGTTGTGTAACAAATTTGAAACATGAAGTGTACCTGGCTTGTGCATCCTTATGAGTGACGGTCGGGGACGAGCGACGGTCTTTTCCTACCAATCTATCCCCCTAGGAGCATGCGCGTAGTACTTGATTTTTGAGGACTTCTAAATTTTTGCAATAAGTATATGAGTTCTTTTGACTAATGTTGAGTCCATGGATTATACGCACTCTCATCTTTCCGCCTTTGCTAGCCTCTTCGGTACCGTGCATTGCCCTTTCTCACCTTGAGAGTTGGCGCAAACTTTGCCGGTGCATCCAAACCCCGTGATACGATACGCTCTATCACACATAAACCTCCTTATATCTTCCTCAAAACAGCCACCATACCTACCTATTATGGCATTTCCATATCCATTCCGAGATATATTGCCGTGCAACTTCCACCATCATCATCATGACATACATTACTTTTCTCATATTGCCATTGCATGATCATGTAGTTGACATCGTATTTGTGGCAAGGCCACCATGCACTATTTTTCATACATGTCACTCTTGATTCATTGCACCATCCCGGTACACCGCCGGAGGCATTCATACAGAGTCATATATTGTTCTAAGTTTTGAGTTGTAATCCTTATGTTGTAATCAATAGAAGTGTGATGATCATCATTATTAGAGCATTGCCCACAAAAAAGAGAAAGGCCAAAAAAAAGAAAGGCCCAAAAAAAGGGCAATGCTACTATCTCTTTTTCCACACTTGTGCTTCAAAGTAGCACCTTGTTCTTCATGTATTGAGTCTCATATATTGTGCTTCAAAGTAGCACCTTGTTCTTCATGTAGTGAGTCTCATAAGTTGTATTTTTATACTAGTGGGAATTTTTCATTATAGAACTTGGCTTGTATATTCCTACGATGGGTTCCTCAAATGCCCTAGGTCTTCATGAGCAAGCGAGTTGGATGCACACCCACTAGTTTTCTTTTGTTGAGCATTCATAGCTCTAGTGCATCCGTTGCATGGCAATCCCTACTCCTCATGTTGACATCAATTGATGGGCATCTCCATAGCCCATTGATTAGCCTCGTCAACGTGAGACTTTCTTCTTTTTTGTCTTCTCCACACAATCCCCATCATCATATTCTATTCCACCCATAGTGCTTTATCCATGGCTCACGCTCATGTATTGCGTGAAGATTGAAAAGGTTTGAGATTATTTAAGTATGAAACAATTGCTTGGCTTGTCATCAGGGGTATAGAAGTTGGGAACATCTTTGTGTGATGAAAATGAAGCATAGCCTAACTATATGATTTTGTAGGGATGAACTTTATTTTGCCATGTTATTTTGAGAAGACATGATTGCTTTGATTAGTATGCTTGAAGTATTATTATTTTCGTGTCAATATGAACTTTTGTCTTGAATCTTTCGGATCTGAATATTCATATCACAATTAAGAAGATTTACATTGAAATTATGCCAAAGTATCACTCCGCATCAAAAATTCTTTTTTATCACTTACCTACTCGAGGACGAGCAGGAATTAAGCTTGGGGATGCCTGATATGTCTCCAACGTATCTATAATTTTTGATTGCTCCATGCTACTTTATCTACTGTTTTGGCCTATATTGGGCTTTATTTTCCACTTTTATATTATTTTTGGGACTAACCTATTAACCGGAAGCCCAACCCAGAATTGATGTTTTTTGCCTATTTCAGTGTTTCGAAAAACGGAATATCAAACGAAGTCCAAACGGAATAAAACCTTCGGGAACGTGATTTTCTCACCGAACATGATCCAGGAGACTTGGACCCTACTCCAAGAAGTGCCAGAGGCAGTCACGAGGGTGGAGGGCTCGCCCCCCTGGGTGCTCCCCCTACCTCGCGGGCCCCCTATTGCTCCACCGACGTACTCCTTCCTCCTATATATGCCTACGTATCCCCAAACGACCAGAACAGGAGCCAAAAACCTAATTCCACCGCCGCAACCTTCTGTATCCACAAGATCCCATCTTGGGGCCTGTTCCGGAGCTCCGCCGGAGGGGGCATCCACCATGGAGGGCTTCTACATCAACACCATAGCCCCTCCGATGAAGTGTGAGTAGTTTACTTCAGACCTTCGGGTCCATAGCTAGTAGCTAGATGGCTTCTTCTCTCTTTTTGGATCTCAATACAATGTTCTCCCCCTCTCTCGTGGAGATCTATTCGATGTAATCTTCTTTTTGCGGTGTGTTTGTTGAGATCGATGAATTTTGGGTTTATGATCCAGTATTATCTATGGAAAATATTTGATTATTCTCTGAATTCTTTTATGTATGATTGAGTTATCTTTGCAAGTCTGTTCGAATTATCCATTTTGGTTTGGCCAACTAGATTGGTAGTTCTTGCAATGGGAGAAGTGCTTAGCTTTGGGTTCAATCTTGCGGTGTCCTTACCCAGTGATAGAAAGGGTTGCAAGGCATGTATTCTATTGTTGCCATCGAGGATAAGAAGATGTTTTTTTATCATATTGCTTGAGTTTATCCCTCTACATCATGCCATCTTGCTTAATGCGTTACTCTGTTCTTATGAACTTAATACTCTAGATGCATGCTGGATAGCGGTCGATGTGTGGAGTAATAGTAGTAGATGCAGAATCGTTTCGATCTACTTGTCTCGGACCTGATGCCTATATACATGATCATTGCCTAGATATGCTCATAACTATGCTCAACAGTAATTTGTTCACCCACCGGAGAATATTTATGCTCTTGAGAGAAGCCACTAGTGAAACCTATGGCCCCGGGTCTATTCTCATCATATCAATCTCTATCGCTTTATTTACTTGCTTTGTTTTTACTTTGCCTTTTACTTTTTACTTTGCATCTATCTATCAAAAATACCAAAAATATTATTTATCATCTCTATCAGATCTCACTCTCGTAAGTGACCATGAAGGGATTGACAACCCCTAATCACGTTGGTTGCGAGTAGCTATCATTTTGTGCAGGTACGAGGGACTTGTGCGTGGTCTCCTACTGGATTGATACCTTGGTTCTCAAAAACTGAGGAAAATACTTATGCTACTTCGCTGCATCATCCTCTCCTCTTCGGGGAAATCCAACGCAATGCTCAAGAGGTAGCAGTCTGCAACATGAACGTTGCAGCCCGAAAACGGGTCAGCACATGGAATATGCTGGCAATGTAACAAATACAGAGTAATGTAAGAATAAAGCTATACTACATGCATATATGGCTTGGTGGAAAGCTCTATGGTTACAGTTTTGCATAAAGCCAGTTTTTCCCTACTGCAAAGGAATAAATCTTATTTAACTATCATGGTGGTTGTTAAACATTGAGAATGTTTAACAGCATTCTCAATCCCAATTAAGTAACATCATCATTAATACCCAACAAGATTAATTAAAGTAACGTGATGAGATTTACAGGAAAATCCAAGTACTAGATACTCAAAATGTCCATAACCGAGGACACGACTAATCATGATTAGTTTATACACTCTGGAGAGGTTGCGCACTTTTCCCCACATGACTCGATCTTCTCCGTTGATTTTCTCGCACTACATGGTGTTTGAGAAACGGATGACTGAGACATAGTCTTTCAGAAGCGCTAGCACCCTACGATGGGTAGACCTGTACACCTACTTTCCCCTACATCTGCTAGTCTACCACTGTAAGAGTTCGCACGACTTAGTCAACTATGCTAGACCCCATAATAGCATGTGGCTGCACACGGAAGTTTCTAGCATGAATAATCTTATGATCCCTTTGAACCTGGGTGGCGGTCCAAAAACAAACAGGCAATCCGGGAATACCCAGGTACCTCAATCCACCCAGATGTGTATTAAAGTTGCCACCTTAAATAAACCATTAATTAACAATCACATATCTGTCATGGATACACTCACCCAATCCACGTCTACTAGCATAGCATGGCATAATAAGCAAACGTAAAAGTAACTCCCAAGGGTTTGATAATAAAACTGGTGATAGGTACTACCTCATCTACTTCCCAAAACCCACATATTAATCAGATCCTAATCATGCAATTGTTTGAGGATTGATATAATGCATAAAAACTGGGTAATAAAGGGATATGATCAAAGTGTTATTTGCCTTGCTGATGATCCGCGGAACCTAGGGATTCGAAGTAGCAAGCGGCGCAATCCGGGTACTCTATCGCAAGCAAACAACAATCAAGCATACAATAAGTACTCATCTAATGCACAGGTAAAACTCAAATAAGAGATCTAACCAGAAAGCTCAACTTAAGAACTCCGGTTTGCAAAAAGAATCAAATCGAACGAAGAAACAAAACTCAAACGGCGAAAAAAAAGCTTCGTTTACTAATTTGGACCTAAGTCAAATTTTACAGTAGCAAAAACTTGTTTGAGTAGATTAATCGGAAAGAGGGTTTCGAGATGAAACTCTAGGCGCTTGAATCGCCTCATTCCGATAAACGAGCAAAAAGTTATACTAAAACGAAAATCGGATCAGAAATTGCGATCAAAAAAATCGCGGAATAAATCCGTGAAAAAGAAAAACGACCAACAGATTAACGAACAAACATTCGTTATCTGGATCTAAACGATGAACGCGTTCGTTAAAACGAACGAACGAGCGAACGCTCGCTAATTAACCTAAACCGGAAAAAAAACGATCTAATAAAGAAAAAACAAATCTAAAAAACCGACAGAAAAACCGAACGGTTTTTCTAAAAAAACGGCGGCGGCTCAGGTCAACGGGATGCGGGTCGGTGGCGGCGGCGGCTCCGACGAGGTCCGGCGGAGGTCGGCGGCGACGGCGGGCGGCGGCGGCAGCAGGGACGGCGGCGGCGGGGCGGCGCTAGGGTTAGGGTTTGGGGCGGCGGGGCGGCTCGGGTGGGTGGCGGGGCGGCCCGGGGCGGCTTATAAAGGCCCCGACCAAGAGAGTCCTGGCCGAACCCGCCCCGTAGTCGGTTCGGTTTTTTGAATAATTATCGCGCAGAAAATCAAACGAAAGAAATACTAAACGGACTCAAAAAATCCCGAAATAAATTTTCCCCGGCTTCTAAAATCAAGCCGGTTTAGATGAACATTTATTTGGGGCCTAAATGCAATTTTGAAAACACGCATTTTTCCTAAATTCAAATAAAATAGCCAGAAAATCCAAAATAAAATCTTATTTGATTTTTTTATTAAATCCTCAATATTTATTTATTTTGGGAAAGTCATTTTATTCCCTCTCTCATATTTATATAATTGAAATAATTGAAGATAAAATAAATAAAATCAAATGATCCTACTTTCAAAATTTGAGAAAACTTAAATATGAAAATGTCGAAATCCCCAACTCTCTCCGTGGGTCCTTGAGTTGTGTAGAATTTCCAGGATCGAGGCTAAATGCATTAAATATGATATGCAATAATGATCTATTTGTATAACATTCCAAATTGAAAATTTGGGATGTTACATGTACTAGTACTACTAGTACACAATAGCATCGTCCATCGAGCTTCGTGCGGTGAGGTGGTTTCTCAAAGAAGACGATGGAGAAGCGGAGTTAGCGAAGAGTGAAATGATGGTTGCTTCGTTCGTGCTTTGTGATTTGACGCCTCACTGCTTTGTGATTTGTGATAGAAGGGACAGGGCATAGACTCTATGCTCTATACTGTACATGCGTCCAAGCACGGGAGAAAGAGGAGAGACGTTGCATTTTTCTATTCCTTCAATAAATCAATCAGGGAGCTTCGGTTCCATCTTTTTGGCTTTGGAATCACCGTCCACAATGGTTCCTATCGACGCCAAAAGCTAAATATTGTGGATGCCATTAGCCGTACCACTTGGTTTTACTCTTGTGTGCTATCTATGCAAATCTCAATTATATTGATCTAAAAAATTATAGAATCAAGATTAGTAAAAAGGAGGTGATTTTGCCGCGCAGATGGCGGGGGAGGTTTCTTATTTTTAGAGGACGTTGGCCTGGCGGTTTTCTAACATGCGGTCCCACGTGTCAGCGCTTTACCAAGCCGATCCGTGTCCCACATGAGGCAGAACAACGGCAGAAGCAACACGTGGTTAACTTGAAGAAGATGATGGAGAAGCAGATTCAACAACGAGTGAAATGATGGTTGAGGGAGTCCTGGATTAGGGTGTCCTCGGACAACCTGACTATGTACTTGTGCTGGACTGTTTGACTATGAAGATACAAGATTGAAGACTTCATCCCGTGCCCGGATGGGACTCTCCTTTGAGTGGAAGGCAAGCTTGGCAATTCGGATATGTAGATTTCCTTCTCTGTAACCGACTTTGTGTAACCCTAGCCCCCTCCGGTGTCTATATAAACCAGAGGGTTTAGTCCATAGGACAAGAACAATCATAATCATAGGCTAGCTTCTAGGGTTTAGCCTCTACAATCTCGTGGTAGATCAACTCTTGTAATACTCATATCGTCAAGATCAATCAAGCAGGAAGTAGGGTATTACCTCCATAGAGAGGGCCCAAACCTGGGTAAACATTCTGTCCCCCACCTCCTGTTACCATTAGCCTTAGACGCACAGTTCGGGACCCCCTACCCGAGATCCGCCGGTTTTGACACCGACATTAGTGCTTTCATTGAGAGTTCCACTGTGACGTCGAAAAAGGTTTGATGGCTTGCCTTGTTATCAAGGACAACATCACCTCTGGGGGAGCCTTGGATTTAGGCCAAACCCTCCGACTTTGCGGCTTCGTCATGGCCGTCCGTTTGGCTGCCGCACCGACGATGACTTCTCAGGTCATCAAAAATAGCCTCCACGTCAGCTCGGAATACACCAAGCAAATGGATCCAATGGAGCTTTCATCCTTGAACGAGCTCTTGGATTGCATCGCCGCCTTGGGAGTCATGAAGGACTATGATCAGATTGGGCTTAAACCCGATCAAAGGGATATTAACCCTCCGCCGGTCACCCATCAGATACCGGTGGTGGAGGAGCAATGCAACGATTCTTCCTCTATTTTGAGGACAAACTATGTACGGATTCCCGAGCTCTCCGAGATGGACACCCGTCTGCAGGAAGACATGACCCAAGCTCCGAACTTAGAATCGGACAGCGGGCCAGAAAAATTTGGCAACATCCCGGAACCCGAACTGCCAAGTTTAGAAGCTCCTTTGCCCCTAGTTCTCAGATCGGGTTAGGGTTCGGACTTAAATCCACCCACCCACCCAAATACAAGCGATCTTTCCCACATTAGACAACAACCCCAAGAGATAGTACATCACTTTTGGGCCATATTCCTCCTCGTAATGAGCAAGGTCAAGGATTATCGCGAGGAAGACGCAATCTCGTTCTTTTGCAAAAATTGCACGAACAAGGGAATCCTCAACGCCATAAGTTGCCGTGACATATCACACTTCACTGACTTGGCAGCCATAATACAGAAGTACTGTGCGATGGAAAGCGCTTGGAAAACCCAAGTAAAATTCTGGGATCCTCCGGCTCTCACTAAACCCCTCGTCCGAACTAAAAGGGTGCACTCTCGTAAGTCACCCGATCCAATTACAAAGAAACCAAAGCCCACTACAGGGCGTGGAACCGTATTGGAGGGATGGCTCAATGGGCCATGCAAAATTCACACCACACCGGATACTATACCAACACATAGCCTTAGAGCATGTTGGATACTTCGGTAGGTGGCCAAGAGGGGCGAGGATCTCCTCACTAATGATGCCGCAGAGCATCATCCCGCAGAAAACAACAATACAGTATTGACAGTCTTCGAGACTTTCGCCTCAAATAACAGGCGCAAGAGAGCACTCCACAACCTCGCCGAACTCTGCCATGTTGCAGCAATAAATCCATGGAACGACACGACATAACCTTCAACGCAAGTGACGAACCTCAATTCTGAACAGTTCGAGCACCAGCCGCTTTGGTCCTTACTCCAATTGATGATGACTTCCGGCTTACTAAACTACTCATGGACGGTGGCAGCGGATTAAACCTCATCTACGAGGAAATTCTCAACAAAATGGAAATAGACAAGAGCCGCATTAAGCAAAGCAGCATGACCTTCAGAGGAATTATCCCTAGTCGAGAGGCATGATGTGCGGGAAAAATCACACTCGATGTGGTATTTGGCATGCCGGAGAATTACAGGTCCGAAGAAATAACATTCCAAGTGGCCCCGTTCAGTAGCGGATACCACGCCCTTTTAGGGCGAGATGCATTTGTGAGCTTCCAAGCTATACCCCATTACGGGTACATGAAGCTCAAGATGCCCGGGCCCAATGGAATCATCACTCTAGCTAGTGATCCAGACGTAGCACTCCGCGCCGAAAATAAAACCGCCGCCCTGGCCCTTGAGGCATTATCCGAAGCCCTCGTGGCAAAAGAACTAACTACGCTGCGCTCCATGGTGGACAGGGACGATGTAATACTCGACAAACGATCGAAGTCCACCTCTTTCAAACCAGCGGACGAAATAGTCAAATTCCAAGTCCACCCAACGGACTCAACAAAAACAGCATCCATCGGGGCACGGCTGAATTCCACAATAGACGCCGCATTACGGGCGTTCTTGCGTGAGAATTGGACATCTTCGCCTGGCACCCTTCAGATATGCCAGGTATCCCATGCAGGCTGGCCGAGCATAGCCTCAACATACTGAAGGGATACAAACCAGTCAAGCAGACTCTTTGGCGCTTTTCAGAACCTAAGCAACAAGCCATGGGAGAGGAGCTAGCCAAGTTACTTGAAGCCGGATTCATCAGAGAAATAAAACACCTGGACTGGCTAGCAAACCTGGTGATGGTACCAAAGAAGGATAAATCATGACGCCTATGTGTCGATTTCAAGGACCTCAATAAGGCTTGCCCCAAGGATCCCTTCCCTCTCCCCCGCATCGATCAAATAATCGACGCTACCGCAGGACACGACTCATTGTGCTTCGTCGACGCATACTCTAGATACCATCAAACAAAGATGGCGGAGTCCGATCAAGCCGCAACGGCATTCATCATGCCATACGACCCCTTCTGTTTCAACACCATGCCTTACGGGCTCAAAAACGCAGGTGCAACCTATCAACGGATGATTTAGACATGCCTGGAAAAACAAATCGGCAAAACAGTTGAGGCGTACATAGACGACGTGGTCATCAAGACCAGACACGTTGAATCTTTAATAGACGACCTGAGGCTTACGTTCGACAACCTCCGAACATATCACATCAAGCTCAATCCAGAAAAATGCATTTTCAGCGTTCCTGCCGGAAAGCTCCTAGGCTTCATCATTTCCAATAAAGGAATTGAAGCAAATCCGGCTAAAATCCAAGCTTTGTCACAGTTGGCTACCCCAACAGACCTCAAGCAAATCCAAAAATTAACTGGTTGTGTGGCTGCCTTAAGTCGCTTCATCTCCCGATTGGGAGAAAAGGCACTACCTCTCTATCGCCTTCTTCGACGCACCAAACACTTCGAGTGGACGGATGCGGCTACGGCCGGACTGGAAGAAATAAAGGCCCTCTTGGCCACCAACCCAATCCTGGCCGCACCAAACATCGACGAACCCATGCTGTTATATATAGCTGCAACACACCAAGTTGTAAGCGCAGTGCTCGTCATCGAACGAGCGGAGGACGGACATAAGTTCCCGCTTCAAAAGCCAGTGTACTACGTATCCATAGTCCTCACACCATGCAAATCACGGTACCCACATTATCAAAAAATAGCATACGCGGTCTTCATGGCATCCTGGAAACTACGACACTACTTTCAAGAGTGTTCAACCACGGTGGCCTCCGAAGTACCACTCAACGATATAATAAATAACCGCGATGCCACGGGGCGGATTGCTAAAGAGTACGGCACATACTCCAATTGGATCATGCACTTTGACGGCTCTAAGATGCTGGCAGGTCTGGGAGTGGGCGTTTTCCTGACATCCCCTACCGGAGATACAGGCCAATACGTACTCCAAATATTATAGACACACTCCAACAACGCAGCCGAATACGAGGCTCTGTTGCATGGTCTTTGGATGGCAGTCTCCATGGGCATTCAACGCCTAGAAGTGTGTGGGGATTCAAACCTTGCAATATCTCAAATAAATGGAGACTTTGACGCCAAGGACCCAAAAATGGCGGCTTAGCGCAATGCCATCCTCAAGATGTCAGCTCGGTTCGAGGGGCTCGAATTCCATCATGTGGTTCAAGAAAACAATCAAGCGGCGGATATCCTCGGCCGCATCGGCGCTAAGCGCGACCCCATCCCACCTAATATCTTCTTGGAAAGGCTATTCAAACCATCCATGGTGTGCAAGGGGAGACCGACAATACTAGTCCGGATCTGACCACAACCCCAGATCCCGAACACACTAACATAATCGGAGGCTCCGCCATCGAAATAACACCTTCGACCCACGTGATCATGGCTGTCATCGCCCCGTGGACAGAACCCTTCTTAGCCTACCTAAATAGGCAAGAACTCCCCGAGGACCAAAATGAGGCACGTTGCATTGTGCGGCGCTCTAAAGCCTACAAGGTCCATGAGGGAGAGCTTTATAAGAAAAGCGCTACCGGAGTACTCCAAAGGTGCATCTCCGAAGAGGAAGGGCGACAGCTTTTGGCCGAAATTCATGCTGGACTCGGCGGCCACCACACCGCAGCTCGGGCCCTTGTAAGCAAGGCCTCCCGCACAGGTTTCTACTGGCCGACAGCCCGAGCAGACACACAGGACCTCGTCTAACATTGTGTCGGTTGCCAGCTTTTCGCAAACCAAATCCATATGCCACCTACCGCTCTCCAAACAATCTCCATAACTTGGCCCTTTGCGGTCTAGGGGATCGATATGATCGGACACTTTAAAGGAGGAAGCCATAAGAAAAAATACCTATTGGTCATGGTAGACAAAATCACCAAATGGATAGAAGCCAAACCAGTTAAAATGGCCGAATACGGACCAGTGATAGACTTCATATCAGGAGTTGTACATCATTACGGTGTCCCCCATAGCATCATCACGGATAATGGCTCCAACTTCAAAGCCGACGAGGTGAAAACTTGGTGCGGCAACATGGGCATTAAGCTAGATTACGCCTCCGTCTATCACCCCCAAACAAACGGTCAAGTCGAACGAGCAAATGGTCTTATTATGAGCGGCATCAAACCCAGACTAGTGCGATCCTTGAAGGAATCAGATACGCACTGGGTCGAGGATCTCGACTCCGTACTATGGGGGCTGTGGACCACGCCGAATCGCACTACCGGATACACACCATTTTTCATGGTGTATGGCGCAGAGGCGGTATTGCCCTGCGACATCATTCATGACTCACCTCGTGTACGCATGTATGAAGAGAGAGGGGCCGAGCTTGATCGACAGGACAGTTTATATGCCCTGGAGGGGGAGCGCGACATCGCAAAAGCCTGTTCTGCATTCTATCAGCAACAGGGTTGAAGGTATCAAAGCAGAGAAGTACGGGCCAAAACTTACAACATTGGCGAACTCGTTCTACGCCTACCGGAGAAGAAAAAGGACAGGTTGAAGCCCAAGTGGGAGGGTCCCTTCATCATTGATAAAGTTCTCGCCGGCGGAGCGTACCGTCTGCGTGATGCATCAGATAATCGACTCGAGCCAAACCCATGGAACGCGGCCAGACTCCGAAGATTCTACGCCTAGTGTCGAACTCTGTGTTCGTCTTCTTACCTCCGCCTTCCTTTTTATATCCTCTTTCTTTCTATCTATCTTTCTTTCATTTATTATTTTGACCTTAAAGGCTTCAAGTGTGACTCGACTACACACTCTTGCGCATGCGGCCACTCTCCCTGGAAGATGTTTCTTACTATCCATGTAATATAGCATAGCTAGTTGGGTACTTGTTTGTTCAAGCACTTATGACCCCTATGCCTGGTTTCCATGCGTACCCCGGTTTACATAACTGAGCGACTATTCAGATACACTCCGGACTATCGGGTCTGGAGGCTGAAGCGAAAAGGTATACCATGACAAATGAATTACAATCCGGCTAGGGACAAAATATGTCAATTGAAGTACACAGTCACTTAGACTAACTAAATTCTTCTTCTATACCATCCAATAGGCTGTCTAGCCTACAATCCTGTTGGGAATACTTTGTGGCTAATCCTACCTAGTCATATACCAGACTAACATGAATCTCTTTCCCATCCGACCCTACAGGTCCGACCAGGGCCATGTGATTCGGATCAACCTTGGTGTACCGAGTTTTTACCAAGGCCCGGGCTTCCCTCGCACCTTGTCGGCAGGCCGATATCTTCCATAACCGGAAGCGCCGCCGTGCTCCCTTGAGCATCTCTACTAGCTCACCCATACTTCCTGGCAGGGAGGCGGACGGCCACAAGGCCTGGGCAATACCCTGCATCACCTGCCGAACTTGTTCGTGCAGTTGTGAAAGCTCTTGCAGAAGATCGTCTGCTGATCCGGGCATCTCCTCTTCGGGACGACCTATCAGCATACCTCCAGACATAACTCTATTAGCCCGTTTCTTCACCGAACTATATAAAGGTTCCTTTGAGCACATACTAAAAATGCCGCATCGAAGCCTCTTATTCTCCTTCACGGAGTTAGCAAGCTGGGCCCGAACATATTCCAGTTCAATGCCCAGCCGGGTATTGGCATCTTGGAGATCGTTTTTCTCTCGCCGAACCCGTGTCAGTATGCGCTCGCCAGCCTCTAGCTGTCGTTGAGCTCGTTGCTCATCCTCTGGTATGATCTCCGGATCCACTCCGGGATTGTCTGCACAATCTATTGTTAGATTTGCAAGTATGCCAAATAGTAACTGGTACACGTAATTACATTATTTTTTATCGAGACAAATATTACCAGATGATGCCTTCTTGGATTCCTCCATTCCGGCAACTACGGCCCTTAGCTAGGCTTTGCACTCATCCAGCTCTTGAGACAAATGGGTGTTCTTCTCTGTAAGAACCTATTCATACAATGATCCTTAAATCAGTCGTGCCAACTATTTCAAGTCTCAGGGGCTACTGTTATGCATAATTATCAGATTTTTCTTACCCGTATATCCTTTAAATACTGGTCTGTGGCTCTAGCAAGCCCATCTTGAGCAGCTCGGATGTACGCGTCTCTCGAGTTGAAGGCATTGAACGCCTCCTCAGAGAAGTTAGGGGTCGTGGAGTACAGCCCGTCGACGCCGGTGATTCATAGGGCTCTCCACTTCGGAATTCGTAGCAAATATTCTAACCGTATCCTCTGTAGGACGACCGTCCGGCATTGTCCCCACATTAGCCTCCATCCTTGAGGCCGGTTCTGGAGTCCGGCTGGTGGAGGCATGGCCTGCAGGATCTCCGGACATAGTCCGGCGAGTACTCTTCCTGCTAGGGGACAATGGACATTGTTCTATTTTAAAGACGATAATCATGGAGTAGGTTTTAAATCATACCTCTGCGATGACGTCTCGGTCCTGACCGCCTTCCTTTTAAGCCTACCCGGCTTGGGTGCCCCTTGTTGGTGAGTCGCCGCGGGTTCAGCAGGGCGCCCCGATGGCCTTCCCTATAAAGCACAATACATGTGCGGTGGGTAAGGCGTAAATAAGGGATCCTTCTCAGAAGTTAGGACTTCGGTTTTACTTACATGTGATGCTGGGAGTAGGCCAGGATAGTCGGCTATGATGGCCACCAAGGCACCATCACAGCTTGCCTGGTATAACATCCTGTCGATGAGCTCCACAAATACGTCTGGATCTTCTTCAAATCCAGGGTCGAGGGCCCGGTTGTGGTCCTCTGGCTGTGGAGACGGGCTGTGGACCTCCCTCACAGCTTTTCACAGTTCCTGCTATGAATTAGCAAGGTAAATATTTCTGATGAAAGAATACGGGAATGAATAGAGTTGATTAAAAGATAGCAGCTCACCCAGCTAGGGGGGTTGTACATGGAAAATCCATCCCGTGGCTGAATGCGGATAAACTCCTCTTCTTCTCCTTTATACAAATCGGACAATATTTTCGCCAGGGCGGTGACGGAGTCCAGACCTTTCTGACTGTAGCGGGTAGCATCGTCCTCTCCATTAAAATGCCACATAGGACGCCCCCGATACTGGAGTGGTTTCACCCCCCGCATCATGCATATTGACATAACCTCGATTATTGTCAATACAGATTTGGCCAGCATTTTTATCCTGCCCATCAGATAAATGACCTCTCTGTTATCTTCCTCTTGGGGGCTTCGGGGACGCCAGCTGCGGCATTTCTTCAGTGGGGCATTGGCAAACTCACGAAGGCCCATCCAGATAGGGTGCGGAAGTGGGATGTCCTCTATATAATACCACTCCGAAGGCTAGTCTTCGGATGTCTTCTTCGGAGTGCCGGACAGGTATCAGTTCCCGGCGATGCGCCATATTTCGGCTCCGCCCACTTGGTATATTGATCCCTCCTGATTGCGAGGGACGAGGCAGAACAACCTCTTCCATAGCTCGAAATGAGCTTCACAACCCAGAAAGAGCTCACAAAGGGCGACATAACCTGCGATGTGCAGTATGGAGGCAGGAGTGAAGTTATGCAGCTGGAGGCCGTAATACTCTAGGAGCCCGCGGAGGAATGGATGGATTGGAAATCCGAGGCCCCTCTGTAAGTAAGGAACAAGGCATCGCTCCCCCTGGATGGGTTGGGGAAACTCTCTGCTTGCTCCCCACCATCGTCAGTGGCTAGTCCGGCCCGGACGGGGACAAGATATGCAGGCAGGAGAAACCCCTGGGTCTGCAACTCCACCAACTGGCCGTGGGATACGGTGCACTTCACCCAATCGCCTGGCTTAGCGCTACGGGAGAGAGAGGAGGAGTTGCGGTGGCCGGCCATGATGGGATGGTTTTTCGGGCGCGCTCTGATGAATCCTCGCTTGGGGAAGATGGTGTGATTTGGATCTGAGGATCCCCATCTCTTTAATAGACGATTTACTTGCATGGTCAGGGTGGCAAATGTAAAAATGCCCCGACTTCTCGCATTCGCTCGACACGTGGAGACTGCCATTATTAAGGTACAAGAGCCAAGGAGTGCAACATTAATGGGAAGCCGGACACAGCTCGTTACAACAGGTACTCCGGGATTTGGAGAAGAACCCGCCTTGCAATGTCGAAGACAATCTGTGCGCCGGACTCATCGTAATTGAAGCCTGGTTCAGGGGCTACTGAGGAAGTCTTGGATTAGGGGGCCCTCGGACAGCCAGACTATGTACTTGTGCTGGACTGTTGGACTATGAAGATACGAGATTGAAGACTCCGTCCCATGCCCGGATGGGACTCTCCTTTGCGTGGAAGGCAAGCATGGCAATTCGGATATGTAGATTTCCTTCTCTCTAACCGACTCTGTGTAACCCTAGCCCCCTCCGATGTCTATATAAACCAGAGGGTTTAGTCCGTAGGACAAGAACAATCATAATCATAGGCTAGCTTCTAGGGTTTAGCCTCTACGATCTCGTGGTAGATCAACTCCTATAATACTCATATCATCAAGATCAATCAAGCAGGAAGTAGGGTATTACCTCCATAGAGGGGGCCCAAACTTGGGTAAACATTGTGTCCCCCACCTCCTGTTACCATTAGGCTTAGACGCACAGTTCGGGACCCCCTACCCGAGATCCACCGGTTTTGACACCGGCAATGGTTGCTTCATCCCTCCAAATTATTTTTTTAGCATTATTACTTCGTCCCTCCAACTTAACTGCGGGAAAGGTGCATCTTTGTGATTTGACGCCTCATTGCTCATTACTACGACGGCGCCATGACTGGGGTGGTTCACCCCTGCTACTCTTCACTGTATTTCGGTATGGCACATGGACCCACATGTCGGTGAAAGGGACTAGAACATTTATGAAAGCGAGTGCTCCACTCTTACGACGGAGGAGTACACGACACAGTGGCAAACATGTCGGCGAAAGGGGCTAGAACATTTATGAAAGAGAACTGTCACTTGTACTGTATAGTACTAGAGTTTTGCTATTTCGCATGATCCATCGATACAAACCCGATTAAACAGGAAAGGGTGGGATTTTTCCTGCGCGGTAGATGATACTGGCCATACATTTCAAAGGCAATTTTAATGTATGCAAACTGAATAATTAAGTAACGATATGATATCTAGTAAAACTAAAAACACATATGATTTATTGTGTTAGAGTGTAGTAGTAGTGCTGTATTGCATAGTTGTTAGATGTAACATGCGAGAACGTGTAGAGATGTAGTTTTGGAGGGCCTACAGAGAGAAAAGCATAATACGGTCACTGAACTTCAGAATATGCTGATTACGGTCACTATATACGTTTTGTGGTGATTATATGGTCACTTGCTCACCGTTGAACATCGGATTGCACTCTGTTGACCGGCCAAATAGTCTGCATGGCACCATGTTGACTAGTTAACTTGACCACGTTCCTTGTGGGTCCCACCTATCAGTTCACATAGGAAAAAGGTCAGATAAACACAAATTTACGCAGGCGCGACAAGACTCCAACCCGTGTGTGGGAATCACCTGGTTGTGTATGTGTCTGTCAGGGCCTGATGTGTGTGCATGCACGTGTAGGTTGAGCACTTCAGCGTGAGAGTGTGTGTTGGTCGTGTGGTGTGTGCATGCATGCACGCGTGTGTGTGTGTGTGAGTGTTGCGTGCGTGGCTGCGTGTGTACATGTGAGTGTTGTGTGCGTGCGTGGCTGCATGTGTTCATGTGAGTGTTGCGTGCATGCAGTTCGTGTGCATGCGTGCCTGTGTGTATAATCACCACACTAGCTCCTGTGTGTTAAAATAGACGGCTCAGCATACCAATACATGGCCACCTTGTCCGCTGTGCCCACGGTCATGACATCGACCAACTGTCCAATATTTTTTTGTCGTTTATTTTCATTATTACTAGCAAGATGCCCGTGTGTTGCACGTAACATCAAGATGCATTTGTATGTCTAGTTTATCTTGTGAGAGAAAAGGATGAACGAGGGAAGGTCTTATTTGCAAATGTGAAGAGGTGTGTGGGTACCTTTTTGCAAAATTGCCATAGTTTCCTTCCTATCCGTCAGCTATAAATCGGTCAGCCTATATTGCAGGATGGCAGGCACACCATCATCACCAACTCTGTTTTTTATAAGAGTGTAGAGTCGATACAAGCCAACAGGTGGGCCCAATGGTAGTGAGATAATGTGATGCAACACTAGAGGTGCCACGTGGAGCGCTTAACTGGTCAACTAGTCATGTCATGAGCAAATAGAGAGTTGTACGGTGAGCCCGTGACTGTATAATAACCACAAAACATAAATGGTGACCGTAATGAGTGGATTCTGAAGTCCAATGTACGTATCGTTCTTTCGCTTCAAATACAATGATCATCACTGTGTATATCTGGAGAGAAAGATGAAATATGCGTGAATGTGCTGGGGCTTACTTTTAGAGGACCTGGAGATAGTTTGTGTGCGTACGTGAAAGGGGCGTAGAGGGGGTGTATGCGATGGAGAGAGAGATGCTCTTTGTTTCTCTTTATTTTGACTAACTTTATATATAGTATAAAAATATACAAATTCACAGTGCGGAATAAATATCATTGTGGGCACCATGCAATGCAAATTAACGTTCATACTCCTCCATATAACTTTGTAATGTTGTATATATGTAGAGATTCTAAAATAATTTTTTGGCCATAATTTATTCAAAAGGAATGTTGTATGCAAAATAAACATGAAGAGAGGGCTTTTTAGATCATTGGGGTACGTGATGTAACATGTGTGAATGTGTAGTTGATGTATTTGGCAGGGCCTAGAGAGGTATGTGTGTGTATTACGTATTCGAGAGAGGCATGGATAGAGGGGCCCGGGGGGCGTGGGAGAGATATCACGACAAATGAGAGTGGTCTAGAGATAGAGAGACGAATATGATGTCCGTGAGGTCCGGTGGGTTGAGGTGAGGCCCTTGGTTCGGTTCCGTCCTGCGCCACATTGGTCAGCCCGTGACGCATTTAGGGAGACCCATGGATGACTAGTCGTACACGACAAAGATAGCAGCATTCTGAAGGACTCTGTGTCCACTAACAAAGCCGGCTAGGATTTGTAACCCTAGGTTCTCGGACTAAGGTAACCCCTTATGTCTGATATTACTAGTCATCCAACCTAACTCTAAGGGGCATCCTACAGAATGCTCTGCTAGAATCATACTCGTCGATTAGGAAGAGAGGTGTGAGACAATGCGTGAAAGACATGCCTAAAGATAATGTGCGTACAGGAGACACGTAGGCAGGTCTATGCATATAGAAAGGGTCGATGGGGATTGTGCGTCTGTATGCTTGTGAGAGGAAGAGTGCTTGTGATAAAGGTTAGTGAAAACAATTGTAAATGGTTACGAGAGGGAGGGAGGGTTATATTGAGAGCATGTCTGCAAGAAAGACACCTCAGGAGAGAGTGTGTGAGCATGTGTGAGAGACCACCGATGGAGAGTGAAACTACACATGAAAGACTTATGTACACATTGATTAAAGATATAAATTGTATCCAAATATTAGGATGGGATCATGATATTTGCAATTCGCGTAAGGAACAGTCATTGATCCATCAGACATCTAGATTCTATCGAATTTGAGCATGTATATGTTATTATTCAACATAATTGATCCACATAATTAGTATTTTGAACTCCATACAATGCATCGCTTTAGCAATCGAATATAAACGTGAGTATAGTTCATGTTGTGTGTGTAAAGCACATTATACATACGAAAGTTACACAATGAACATTATAAATAGCTACCCATGAACTAGCATACATTTGAATTCAACTTAAGGTGGTTTAAAAAATCAAATTCAACATGAAGTCCATTCAATTATTTGAATTCGATATCATGGCATTTGTAAAACATACCTAAATTACAAACAATGAAGTTCAACCACGCCGTCCTACGCCTCGCCGTTGCTGCTCCAACTTCGCCACCGTCCACCGCACAGGATATGTTCTTGCTACGCCATCCTTCGCCGCCTCAGATGTGCTTCCCCTCCGTCCACATACGGCCACGGCAACACGGTCAACAATTTGGCCATAGGTTCGTCCAAGGCTCCACCGTCCTCCAAAACATCGGTTCCCCAGGCAAAAAGAAGAAGATCGCCACAACATATGGAGGAGACCACACTGGCAACCGGAAATGGTACTCCTCTTCACTTATTCGTGCAAATCTTATGTGTTTGCTTGCACGGTATTCATCCCACAGAAGACACTAGTTGACCGCTTCTTCTTGATACTAGATGTTCCTAGTAACTCGCGATGCACAAGGTTTCTCCTCATATACTATTTCACCTTAGCTAGAGGTCCATCGCCCCCTAGATTTCAATTCCTAGTCAGTTGATTCCCAATTAACAGAAGCATTCCCCGGTGTAACAGGCACTAGTCCGCCTATTACGCTGGGGAAGCAGCGCCTCGGTGTTTATCTTAGGGGCGTGTGGGGCCTAGAGCTGCTGGCGCCAGATCTGGAGGTCGGCCGGGATTAAAGGGATGATGGCGTGGGGGCGCTGCCAAGAACGACGGTGGTGTGAGGTCGAGGGGAGGGCGGGGCGTCGGAGGCAGGGGTCTGGGCCGGTGGTCGCTAGCGGTTCGAGAAAGATCGTCAACAATGACTGGCGGGAGGCAAACAAAGGCCATCTGCCCGTTCCTTATAGATTGGACGGTTCATAAAAAAATCGAAGGACCTATTTATTTTCAGTCGACTGTTATCTTGATATGACCACATGTGGTGGTGTGCTGGAGGAGTACTTGCATTTCCTGTGCTCATATATTACAAAATCATACGGAGTAGAATCTAATTTTGTTTGACATGCAATGTTGTAGAGATATCATATGTCTCCTGTCATTTATTTTTAGCCACCTGCTATCTGCTACTTTTACAGTGCACTAGTTCTGCACACACTTCACCCATACTCTCACTATTGTGTTTTTATGCAAGGGTTTTTCATACTCTGCTGCCATGAGAGAAGCAGAAAAGAAAGAGAGAAGTCGCTCCAGCATTGTACGCAGATAGGCCCGACACGTTTCAGCACTTTAAAGGGTGTAGTGTCAGCAGATGGAGATGGTAAACGTAGCTCTGGAGTTGATTATCTCGCTCGCCGTGAACCACCATCCTAGGTGCTTCCTTTAACTTCACGGTGTCATATGTGGTTTCATGTTGCATATGGTGTCTAGCTTATATTCGAAAGGCTAAAGTCGGTCTTTATTAAGATAAGGAAATATATTTTTTACATGAACCACCATCCAGGGAGCACCAGAAGACAAATATCTAGTTAGGGCACTTGCCGAGCCAGTGACAAGCCCAGCACAGACAGGCATCACCTGGAAGCCAACTAAAAAGCCACGATGGTGGCGAAGCAGCCCGCCTCCCACTAGGCTGTCAGGTCCTAGATGATCATGCTCACCACTCCAGCCGGATGTCTAGCTTGTATTGCTTCCAATTTGGTTAAATTGCATCTTCTTAGCTTACACATTATACCTTTGAATATGACATGTGTTCCTGTTTTTGGTACATACTAGTACATATGTCTATTAACTTCTTACATCAAACTAATGTTCTTGTGTATCCCTCATCAATCACTTATGATGAGGCAGTCAGGCTAGTGAACTACTATGAGTAAAGATCCTCATTTAAAGAATGCAGCGTCTGCCTCCCAACATGATTCTCAAGAAACAACAAGGCTAGATGAAGATAGTGAACGTAGCTCTATACTTGATTACCGCATTTCCCCTACACTAGCATCGCAGGTGCTTGCTCTAACTTGGCAGCGTGATATGTGGTTGCATGTTGCATATGGTGTCTAGATTGTAATTCTTCCAATCTGGTTAAATTGCATGTGTTATTCTGCTTAGTTTATACATTATACCTATTAATGTGACATGCCTTCTTGTTTTTAGTACACAGTACATCTGTCTATTAAGCATGTCCTTGCATAAAACTATTTTTTTTGTATCTCGCATCAATCAATATGACGAGACACCTTTAGTATATGCAGTGCGATATTAGTTGCATCTTTCATTTGATTTATAGCATGTGCTGCTTATAATTTGTTGAAATGACATTTATGATGGGACGCTTTTAACTAGACCCTTTTAACTTGGCAGAGTCATATTGGTTGCATCTTTCATGTGGTGTCTAGCTTGCATTGCTTCTTATTTGTTGGAATGGTTTCTGCTTAGTTTACACAAACAGTTGTGAATATGCCATGCCGTCTTGTTTTTCGTACATATTCCATCCTGGTATCATGTGTTTGCCTTACATCAAAGTAGTGATTGTCAGTATCATCCATGAATGAGTTCTGAAGAGAGAATTTCATTGCTTTTTCTTGTCAGTTTACTTGACAATTCAAAATCAATAAAGCGGAAGGAAGTTAGCAAGGCAGCGGATAAAGGTGCTCCTTCCAAACGGAGGGCCTCTACAGATTCTACTCCTCCATCCCCTCAAGATGATTTGCAAGACAACACATGCATATACACTCAACGTAGCTGTGTTGATGATGAGCACGTCTCCCCTAGTGCACCATCACAGGTGCTCCCTCTAACTTGGCACTGTTATATGTGGTTGCATGTTATGTATGATGTCTAGATTGTATTGCTTCTAATTTTGTTGAATTCCATCTTCTTACTTTACACATTATACTTGTGAATAAGACATGTGTTCCTGTTTCTAGAACATACAATATCTGACTATCACACCATGTTCTTACATCAAAGTACTACTGTTGCGTAACCTGCAACAATCACTTATCATAAGACATGTTTGACTTGGGAGTGTGATATAGGTTACATCTAGCTTGTACTACTAATTTGTTGAAATGGCACTTATGACCAGATAGTTTTAACTTGGTAGAGTGATATTCGTTGCATCTTTCATATGGTATCTAGCTTTCATTGCTTCTAATTTGTTGAAATGTCTTCCTTAGTTTGCACATCATAAGATGTGAATATGCAATGTTGTGAAATATGTAATGGCACTAATGATGAGAGACCTTTAACTTGGTAGTGTGATGTTGTTTGCATCTTGCATATGATTTATTTCTTGTACTGGTTCACATTAGTTTAAATGTCATTTATGATGAGACACTGTTAACTTGGCAGAGCGATATTTGTAGCATCTTTCATATGGTGTCTACCTTCCATTACATTGCTTCTAATTTAGTGAAATGTCTTCTGCTTAGTTTACACATCATAGTTCTGGTTATCTCATGCCGTCCTGTTTTTCGTACATATTACATACTCCTATCATGTGGTTGTCCAACATCAACATTCAGTTCGTCTGTATCACGCATCAATTTGTTCTGAAGAACTAAATTGTTATTCGTTTTTCTTGTCGGCTTGACTTAACATGGCACAGAAAAAGAGGAAGCAACACAAAATGACAGGGAAAGGGAAGCGGAAGAATCCTGCAGATTCTGCTGGTACTGATGGTGCTATAGAAGGTGAAAGTCCAATGGAAAATTGTACAAACAGGGTATCCCGTGCTACACGAGCTGCAGAACAAGCCAAACAGAAACAAATAGCTGCCACGAAACAAGCAGAGACAACCCTAGTTTTTGCAACACCTTCCAAAGTACCACCAGCTCCACGAGTTACTTGTTGGTCAACTCAGCTAGCAGCACATTCGCAAGCTCCCTTGCCACCTGACACTACTTCCGAAGCACTCTTGGCACAAGATGAGTTGGCAAGATCAGATGAACTTTGTGAGCTTCAACAGCAAGAAGGTAGTTCTTGGAGTCAAGTTACAGTTGCATGCTTCTTTATATGTAGTCTCACAGTTTGATGTACACTAACACTTCCTATATTCGTTGTTGGACTAGCACCTAGGCGCAAGAGGAAACAAACATCAGGGATAATGCTCGATAGGTTAAATAAATCTAGAGGAGGAAGAATGGAGATCCGTTTTGAGGCAGGTTTAAAAAGGTCACGTGATGCTACAGAGTCAGCCAAGTTAGTATCAGAGGCAGTGGTTGCTGTTACGTGTCATGTACGTATCCTCCCAACATGGATTTAGTACAGGAATGACAAATACGAAACCCAGTTCAAAACCTTCCTCGACCATTTATCTGTAAGTATGGTTATGTATGGAAACTAGTAATATCGTCCTGCTCTGTCCCATACTTTGTAGGTTGCTAATAATGAGACTCCCATAATTTTCAACAGATGAGGTTCAAGTTGGATAGCCAAGATGATGCAACCAGACAAGCTTGCACCCATGTTTTCAAGTCTACTCTGCAACAGTATCGGTATAACTTGAGGAAAACTCACTTTGAAGGCAAGGCTAACAGTGAACTTGCCCAAACATCTCCAGTGGAAAATACATCGGATGAAGACTAGAGAGGCCTCATTAAACACTGGTCTGATCCGAAGTATCAGGTACATTATATATATGTGATCAGATCACATGTTGAAGTCCTATTTACGCATGTGCCACACAAATCTATCTTCTTGTAGGTGAACTGTTCAAAGAACAAGCCTAACCTTTCGAAAGTGAAATTCCAACAGACGACAGGATCTCATAGCTCTTGTAATTAGCTTCTGTTCTCTTTTCGTTGTACCATATTATCAGATCTGTATTGACTTGTTCCAAATGCAGAGGAAAGCCCGCAAGGACCAAAAAGTACCTGAACCAAATGTTGTGGAAATCTTCAAGGACTGTCACACCAGCAAGAAGAAGGGCATGACTACACAAGTCAAAGCCGCTGTTGTAAGTCCTTAATCCTCATGCCTTTTAACTACTACTTACTCTGACTTGTGCCTTGAACTGCATTGTTTGCAGCTAATGTCTATTACTCTTTTCAATTTTATACACAATTGTCTTAGCGTATCATTGTACCTTACAAGGACTAAAAAACAGGAGTGATGTTCCTTTGATCTTGACATGTAATCTAGTTCCGTGCTGGACTTGCCCACACAATGTTACAATTGCATGTTTGTCTGTTCTCAGTTTTTTTGTGATATGAATGATGTCATATTATGCTTACCGTATTATAAACTTTGTCTCTGTATCCTTAGATGTCAATACAATGTGAAGAAATAGACAATACATTAGCCATGGTACATGGTCATATGTTTGGGACTTGGTTTTATTATGTACTCTGCAGTAAAATACAACTAATATTTTACATGGGTTCACCAGAATAAGTTCTGTATATAGACCAAAGCTATTTTGTTTGGTTTTGCTGCCTCCTTGATATCTTCTGTTCTGGTACTACTAATGTAAAAACTCAACTTTTCAGCAAGCTATGGAAAAAATGGTGGAACCGCCACGTTCTGAAGGTGGCGAGGCAACTATAACCACAATGTCAGCTCTTGCTGTAGTGGGTCAGTACCTGTCCACTAACAGTGCCAAAAGCACGTTCCTGCGTAATACTGGGTTGGTTGTTAAGGAAATCTCGTCCAAACTGCCTCATGATCAAGATATGCATGATCAAAACAATGTTATCTGCGCTCCAGACACAAGTCCATTCCCTAACAGAGACCCTTTGTGAAACAAGGACATGCATTATTCGATGTCGTCAAGATATGCATGGTTTTGAAACCAGACTATCAGACATTTGCTATGTTGTTCAGGATCCTAGGAGAAATGAAGGCGAAGGTTATGGTGCTCCATCGGACAATACATCATGAAAACATAACAGTTAGGTTAAATGAACTGAGCTTCTGAACTTCTGGTGGTGCATTTATCTGCCAGACTATTAACTTTTATGCCAACCTTCCTTTTGTTTTATAGTTTTAATTTGTTTTGTTGCGATACAAAATTTGTTCTTAACGTGCAGCCACCGGCTGAAGAAAATAGCAAGCCATTTTTGTATAGTGTAGGGTGTTCCCTATATTTGCACTGGTGGCGACCTTTGATGCCGAGTGGATCTAATCTATGCAATTGCCTTAATAGCCTAGCGTTAGTTTCGGGCTTATTTATTTCCTAGTCTTCTTTTTCCCTGGTTTGCTAGTGGCTACAACAACCATGGGCCATATACGGACCGTGGCAACCTTGACCCTGCTACAGGTCATAGGATCCATGGGTCTCCTACGGGCCGTCGATAAATGGGCCTCCAACAGGGCCGTAGAATCGGTGGGCCTCGGGCCGTCGGATAAATGGGTCTACATGGGCCATAAACGGGCGTAATTGGTATCAACCTAGCACGGTAACAGACCGTTAATAGACCAGAGGATAGCAAAGGCTTAATTCTGTCACAGGCATAACGGGTCGTTAATGGGCCAGAATATAGGACGGGCTGGAAACGGCACAACGGGTTAACAGGCCAGAAACGGGCCGAATCTTGCCACGGGCCGAATTTGGACCATTAGGGGAACATGCCAGTAACGGGCCATAAGTAATAGAGGGCCGAAAAGGAGCCCAAGAACGTATGGGCCGTCAGTAGGACGAAAGCTAACACGGGCTAGAAACGGCCCATGTGAATCATGGGCCGTTAACGGGTACAAAGAAATTTACTGTTCATTATGGGCTAGAGTCACCGTGGGCCTCTAAAGGGCCTAAAGATACGAAGGCCTCATATGGGCCGAAAGACATCGTGGGCCATACATGAGCCGAAAGTGAAATGGGCTGGTGTTATATTCGACGGACCACATGACATTGTTGGGCCTATTTCGGGTAGGCCCTGATGGGCCGTGAGTTACCGGGCCGTAAAATGGGCTATTTGCGAAGAGACTATTAACAGGCTTTTCATGGGCCAGCCCACTAACTTTTGACCAAGTCAAATGGGCCGGCCTTTGTAAGCTAAATGGACTAGTGGTGGGTCGTCGCACGTGTCGACATATCATAGGCGCCTATCTGACCCACTGACGAGCTAACACATGTTTCCTCCGGCCAATCAGAATTTTACACTTGGAAATTTCCCATTGGTTCGGGCTATTAACGGGTTATCAGATCCAAAATAGCTTAATGGTGTCCCGTTACGGTGGATGTCATCGGTCACCCTTGACGAAAGCACTTCTGTGACGCGCGATTTATCGTCATGGAAGTGGACACTTCCAAGATGATAATTTTGGTAATGTCATGGAACACTTCTACGACAACACATGTATGACTATCTTGATTCTGTCATAAAATCGTCATGGCTGTACATGCATGACAAAAAACGTGACCTACTGTGACAAACACGTATCATCACGAAAGTGTATTTTTTTGTAGTGGTTGTGCTTGATAAATACTTTGTGTTAAGAAGATAGAGCATGACAAGACTATATGATTTTATAGTGATAGCTTTCTTTAGCATTAATATTTTGAAAGACACAATTGTTTGTTGGGATGTCTGAGTATTGATGTCTTTATGTCAAATTATAGACTATTGCTTTGAATCACTTATGTCTTAATATTCATGCCATGATTAGATATATGATCAAGTTTATGCTAGGTAGCATTCGACATCAAAAATTATTTTTTTTATCATTTACCTACTACAGGACGAGCAGGAATTAAGCTTGGGGATGCTGATACGTCTCAGTCCTATCTATAACTCATGCCAATATTAGACAACTTTCACATATTTTTGGCAACTTTTTATATGATTTATTGGACTAACCTATTGATCCAGTGCCTAGTGCCAGTTCCTGTTTGTTGCATGTTTTTTGTTTTGCACAAAATCCATATCAAACAAAGTCCAGACGCGATAAAAATTTACGGAGAATTATTTTGGAATATTTATGATTTTTTGGAGGTGGAATCAACGCAAACAGGGGCCCACAGTGACCACAATCCACCAGGGCGCGCCGGGCACCCCCTAGCGCGCCCATGTATCTTGTGCCCTCCTCGAAGGTAGTTGGGGCCCTTGTTTTGGCGCAAGAAAGATAATTTATGGAAAAAAATCATGTAAAAATTGCAGCGCAATCGGAGTTACGGATCTTCGGGAATTTAAGAAATCGTGAAGGGCCAGATCTGGGGAACGCGAAACAGAAAGGAACAAAGAGGGAGATCCAATCTTGCAGGGGCTCCCGCCCCTCTGCCGCCATGGAGGCCATCGACCAGAGGGGAAACTCCCCTACAATCTAGGGGGGAGGCCAAGGAAGAAGACGAAGGAGGGGGCTCTCTCCCCCTCTCTCCCGGTGGCACCGGAACACCGTCGGGGAAAGGATCGTGACGGCGATCTACATCAACAACATTGCTACCGTCAACACCAACTTTCTCCCCCTCTATGCAGTGGTGTAACACCCCTTATCTCCACTGTAATCTCTATGTAAACATGGTGCTCAACTCCATATATTATTTCCCAATGATATTTGGCTATCCTATGATGTTTGAGTAGATTCATTTTGTCCTATGGGTTAATCGTGATCTTCGTTGGTATGATTGTATATTTATTTATGGTGCTGTCCTACGATGCCCTCCGTCTCGCGCAAATGTCAGGGTCCCCCGCTGTAGGGTGTTGCAATATGTTCATGGTTTTCTTATTGTCGGTGTTGCGGGGGATGACAGCAGCCCAAACGCGGATAAGTGGGTTATGGCGTATGGGAGTAAAGAGGACTTGATACTTAATGTTATGGTTGGGTTTCATGACCTTAATGATCTTTAGTAGTTGTGGATGCTTGCTAGAATGCCAATCATAAGTGCATATGATCCAAGTAGAGAAAGTATGTTAGCTCATGCCTCTCCCTCATATAAAATTGCAAGAATGATTACCGGTACTTGTTATCTATTGCCTAGGGACAAATGACTTTCTTGTTGACAACAGCTATCCACTATTATTACCTTGCAATTTATTCGTAGTTTTATTATCGCAAAGTACTCATAGTTTTATTCTTGCAAAATAGT
Organism: Triticum aestivum; assembly: GCF_018294505.1. NCBI lineage: Eukaryota > Viridiplantae > Streptophyta > Magnoliopsida > Poales > Poaceae > Triticum > Triticum aestivum. The sequence goes on along the minus strand of NC_057813.1, from coordinate 257,708,518 downwards.
TTCATACTTATTCTAGGTAAAGCAAACATCAAGTGTGCATAGAGTTGTAACGGCGGTCGATAGAACTTGAGGGAATATTTGTTCTACCTTTAGCTCCTCGTTGGGTTCGGCCTCTTATTTATCAAAAAAGGCTACAAATGATCCCCTATACTTGTGGGTTATCACTATTCTGTGGTGCAACGTTTATGAGGCGTACCACATCAGAAACAGTTCATGTTTGCAAATCATGTATGATAAGGCAACTATCACAAATGTTTAGTTTGCCTGCATCGTTTGTGATATTGTCTGACATCACACACGCTTTGCAAATGGCAACTGTGTGCATGCTCGCACACGTTTCCTCTCTGTGAACCGTGTCGCATTATGGTGTTTACCACAAACATTTGTGTTTTACCGATCGTGTGTGCCCTAACGACCTGGAGATCATTGTTATCATGGCTTATGTGATATGGGTGCTAGTGCTAGTGCAATACCTTTTTCCTTATATGAAGAAATTATGCATGATATTGCACCTGCTGAGTTAGAAGATGTTGTTGTTACAATTAAGCTTGCCAATAGAGATACTATTTCACCATTTGGGATTGTTAGAGATGTTGAAGTCTTGTGTGGGAAAGTTAAATATCCTGCTGATTTTCTTGTTCTTGGTTCCCCACAAGATAGCTTTTGTCCCATTATATTTGGTAGACCCTTTGAGGGAGTCCCAGATTAGGGGGTGTCCAGATAGCCGAATTATCACCTTTGGCCGGACTCCTGGACTATGAAGATACAAGATTGAAGACTTCGTCCCATGTCCGGATGGGACTTTCCTTAGCGTGGAAGGCAAGCTTGGCGATACGGATATGTAGATCTCCTACCATTGTAACCGACTCTATGTAACCCTAACCCTCTCCGGTGTCTATATAAATCGGAGGGTTTTAGTCCGTAGGACGAACAACAATCATACCATAGGCTAGCTTCTAGGGTTTAGCCTCTTTCATCTCGTGGTAGATCCACTCTTGTACTACCCATATCATCAATATTAATCGAGCATGAGTAGGATTTTATCTCCATCGAGAGGGCCCGAACCTGGATAAAAACATCGTGTCCCTTGTGTCCTATTACCATCCGCCTAGACGCACAGTTCGGGACCCCCTACCCGAGATCCGCCAGTTTTGACACCGACATTGGTGCTTTCATTGAGAGTTCCTCTGTGCCGTCGCCATCAGAAAGGATGCCTCGTCCCGTCTTTAAAGATGGCACCGTTGCTAAAGGAGCTTTCGCCATCGGCCAAACTCTCTGGCTAGGCGGTTTTCTTATGACCGCATGTTCGGCCGCCGCACCGACGATGACTTCTCGGGTCATCAAAAGCAATATTCACGTTAACTCGGAACTCGCCGAGCAGCTAGATCCGATGGAGCTCTCTTACTTAAACGAGATCTTGGATCGCATCGCCGCCCTGGGAGTCGCTACAGACTACGACCAGATTGGGCCTAAAACCGATCTGAGAGAGATTAACTCTCTCCAGGCTACCCACCACGTTGCTATGGTAGAGGAACAATATGGCGACCCTTCTTCTATCCTAAGGACTAGCTATGTCCGGATTACTGACCCCTCCATGCCGGATTCCCGCGGAGGGGAGAACACCACTCAAGCCCTGAACTTAAAGTCAGGCAGCGGGCTAGATTCATCAGACAACGTCCAAGAACCCAAGCTTCCAAGTTCGGAAACTTCTTGGCCCCTGAGTCTTAGATCGGACGGAGTTTGGAATTTAACTCCACCCGCCCACCCAAACATAAGCGATCTATCCCAAATCCGGCAAGAGCCCGCTGAAATAGTACATCATTACTGGGCCAAATTCCTCCTGGTCATGAACAGGATAAAGGACTGCCGTGAAGAGGACGCAATTTCATTCTTCTGCATTAATTGCATGGACGAAGGAATCCTCAACACCATAAGTTGTCGCGAAATTACATGCTTTGCTGACTTGGCGTCCACAGTATGAAAGTACTGTGCGATGGAGAGCGCCTGGAAAATCGAAATCAAATTTTGGGATAATCCGGCCTTGAACACAACCCTAGTCCAAAGTAAAATGGTGCATCATTACCAGGCACCTGGGTTAAATACCAAAAAGCAAAACCCCTCTAAAGGGCATGGAACCATACTGGAGGGATGGCTCAATGGACCCTACAAAATTCATAGTACAGAGGGCGCCACTCCAACTCATAGCCTTAGAGCATGTTGGATACTATGGCAGGTGGCCAAAAGTGGCGAAGAGCTTCTAGCTCCAGAGCACCAGCCCAGCAATACCAGTACAGTATTAACAGTCTTCGAAACTTTCGCATCAAATAATATGCGGAAACGAACACTCCGCAGCCTTGCTGAAGTCCACCAGGTAGCAACAATAAATCCATGGAGTGACACGGCTATTACCTTTAACGCCAGTGACGAACCTAAATTCTGAACAGCCCGAGCACCAGCCGCATTGGTCCTCAGTCCAATAGTGGACGGCTTTCGCCTTACCAAGGTACTCATGGATGGCGGCAGCGGATTAAACCTCATTTACGAGGAAACCCTTTGAAAAAATGGAAATAGACTGGAGCCGCATTGAGTGAAGCAGCATAACCTTTAGAGGAATAATCCCAGTCGGGAAGCATGCTGTACAGGAAAAATCACACTGGATGTGGTGTTCGGCACGCCGGATAATTACAGGTCCGAGGAGGTCACATTCCAAGTGGCCCCGTTCAGCAGCGGATACCACGCTCTATTGGTGCGAGAGGCATTCACAATTTTTCAAGCTATACCCCATTACGGGTACATGAAGCTCAAAATGCCCGGACCGAACGGAATCATCACTCTTGCTAGTGACCCGGACATAGCACTCCGCGCCTAAAATAAAACAGCCGCACTTGCCCTTGAGGCACTATCCGAAGCCCTAGCGGCCGAGGAACTCACTGCGCTGCGCTCCACGGTGAACATGGACGATGTGATACTCGATAAGAGATCCAAGTCCACCTCTTTTAAACCGGCGGACCAAATAGTCAAATTCCAAGTCCATCCAACGGACCTTACGAAAACGGCCTCCATCGGGGCACAATTAAACCCTGATGTAGACGCTGCACTACGAGAATTCCTACACGAAAATTGGGACATCTTTGCCTGGCACCCTTCAGACATGCCAGGAATCCCACGCCGGCTGGCCGAGCACAACCTAAATATCCTAAAGGATTCAAGGTAGTCAAACAAGCTCTTCGGCGTTTCTCCGAACCTAAGAGATAGGCCATGGGAGAGGAGCTAGCCAAACTATTAGAGGCCGGATTCATTAGAGATATAAAACATCCGGACTGGCTAGCAAACCTGGTAATGGTACCAATGAAGGACAAATCATGGCGCATGTGTGTCGATTTCAAGGACCTTAACAAGGCTTGCCCAAAGGATCCCTTCCCCCTTCCCCGCATCGATCAAATTATCAACGCTACCGCAGGACACAATTCATTGTGCTTCCTCGACGCATACTCTGGCTACCACCAAATTAAGATGGCAGAGCCAGACCAAGCCGCAACGGCATTGATCACTCCATACGACCCATTCTGCTTCAACACAATGCCCTTCGGGCTCAAAAACGCCGGCGCAACATATCAGCGCATGATTCAGACATCACTACTGGAATCTGGCCCAGCAGATGGCAAAGGCTGTAGGCTCTTTGCCGTCTGCCAGCAGATGGCAAAGGCTGCATGCTTTGCCGTCTGCCAGCAGATGGCAAAGAGCCCAAATAGGCCAGCCCAAATTTTACATGTAGATGACACATGGCCTCTTTGCCATCTGCCAGCTGATGGCAAAGCTCTTTGCCATCTGCCAGCAGATGGCAAAGTGACTATATTGCCCCATTTAATTTTGATTTTTCTTATATCAGTTCCTTTTCATAGAAAATCAAACACAAATATATTTATATGACTAATATAGCATATTCAATACATATTACCAATAGTCATGAACACATATATATCCAACACATGTTTCCAATTGCAAGCAATTAACCAAAGTGGTGGCATGGAGCATCCAACTGCTAGTACCTCTGCTCAAAAACCTTTTATAGCATAGCATTTCTTGTCCCTAGTATGCACCAAATGAAGGTTCCATGGCCTTATCTCAGGCATGTTCTTTTTCAGTGTGACATGTACTTTAACATCATCTATAGTCTGTATAGAGATCACCATTACCCACATAAAAATCATAGAGCAACAGAAAATGCTACTTACTAAGTGTGATTGCATAAAGTTACCCCTGGTGCTAAACCTCATATTAGTTCATGTTACTGCTAATTATTATTTTATCACACCCTCATGCCGCCGTCGCTGTCAATCTGGGACACCTGGCCGCTCAAAGCCATGCTACATGATGGAGGAGGTAGACCGAGAGGACTTGATGTGGGTGCCGAGGCGGATCGGGGAGGCTGCCGCGCGGGACATGACACATCGCCTGCTTCGGCATGCTGCAACAAACATACATATTAAAGTATAAATATGCAACAAAACCAACATCACAAAAACGATAGGACAATATAATATTGCTGGAACAAAAGGTGTATCGATCATCAAATTTCTTTGACCTACAAACCAGCCTAGGAGAAGTTCATCTATGTGAGAAAACCAAACATCAACTCAGCTAGTGGAGAACTGAGCATAATATTGTAAGCAAGAAAAGATAAATAAGTAAACAAAATAAGTTATCTCGGCAAGCAAACACTATGCGGCCCCTCTCATCACCACCATTCTGCTCATCTATTTTCTTGGCCCCTCTACCTTCTAAACAAAGTTGCAAGCTTTTATGGAAACAAGAAAGCTTGTCATCTTTGCTTCTCAAGAAAAACCTTGAAACCCATCACCATTGCATAGGTGCAGTTTACAATAAAGCTAACCTGGTTTTACCAAACAGGAAATAAAGCCACAATCAGTAGATAAGCTAACAATTAACAACTATGAAAAGATCATTGACGCTTTTCAAGTTGAAGTAGTAGTTCACACTCCAATATCTGGTGGGTTCAGAAATTATTTGAAGTTTTACATATGATCTACTTCAAATAATTCAAGAAAAAAGCCTGATTCTCTATTCAACACTGTGAACTTCTAACCCCAGCTCATCATATCACTATTTTTACTGCACTTCCGGGCAGCCTAGATTATATGTGGTACAAGCATATGCTATTCATATGGTCGTACCATTCAGCTAACAAAATGAATTAAGTCATCTTGGAGATTTATTCCACCAAGCACAAATATTGTATCATGAATCAGACAACAAACTTTTATTTGATTAGGAGTCTGCCTCTAGAAATAGTAGCACATGAGGACATGACTTCCTATGCCACATCTGAAGAAATTGAGTTGTTGCGACTGTACCTGTTGAGCATGCGCACACACTGCAGAGGCATCAAAACCGGGCCAAATCAAACTAAGCTCATGAAGGAAGCGCTTCTTAACATCGACTACAGGGACAAAAAGCTATAATTAAAACATTTAAATTTGAACCACTATGAACAAGAACTATTTGTTTGGCCCATCATACTTCTCACTACACACTATCAGTGTAGAGAAACCTGGCATAGCCACAATCAGTCACTATAGGAAGCAGCTTGCCTACCTGTTGAGCATGCGCACACACTGCTGGTAGGAAAGGTCGAAGTAGAACTTCTTTGAGATATAGTAGTTCTCTTCAATGGCAGGAAAAAATTCATCCTCAGTGAGCGGTCTGCACTTCCAAACAATATTGAAGCAAACCTAGGGGAAACAACAGCTCAAAACCAAATTAAGAGTTATTATCGTTAATCAATAAGTGGCACTCAGTAATACAAGGAAAGCAACATCTCGTCACAACTAAATCTTAGACAGTTCACCACAACCTTTTACACCATGTTCCTCATTATAAGTGGCCAGTAGTAGATGAATGATGATTTTCAACAATATTTCAGAATACATAATCCCACCAACTATTAAATACAGTTGTAAATGAGCCTTTAGAATCTTTATGTGAACCAAAGAAAAGGACAATTGCAATTTACAGATCATTCAACTAATACTTTCTCAAGTTCTATAAACCTAACAGAACCATATTATGATCATCAACAGTCAAGAAACATGGCACTGGCAATTGCAGTTCATAGATCATTCAATCACTACCTTTTGGGGTTTTCTAAGCCCAAGGGTTTAACAGTAGCATATTATACTGGATTAATAATCAAGAGGCAAACAAGGGTCATTGCAATTCACACTTCAGAGATGATTCAATCACTAGCTACTCGTGTTCCCCATGCCCAAGGGTGTAGCATAACAGAACCATAATAGTAATTACTAGATCATTGATGGCGCGCGTTGCCGCGCCCGTCTATTTAGAATTTTCTTCAATAAAATTTGCAACTATTGACCTATTTGTTAGCAATAAAAGAGAGGTAAACTTTAGTTGGCTTGCAAAGAAGTACTGGGGTAGTACGGCAGGATATGGTTTTTGTGCAGTCTAATGAGCTTCAAACGGAGCGAAACGTTTGATGGGGTAGATAGTTAAACCAAGAAAATTAAGTGTGGTTCATATTTGGGACTGTAGATTCATACAAAATGTATACTACTGTTTCTAGAAAAGAATGATTAAACTGCACTTTGTTTTCTTTGGCAGAAAGGGAGGACACATACTACAATACAACGTTTTGATATTTTGGCATGGGAAATTCTAGAAATTTTTAGTGTGGGGAGAAAATACATGATACACTAAATGTTTTTATCTGCTATATGTAGCTAAATAATAGATCCTTAATAAAGTTACAGACAATTATTATTTCATGATGTATTTGCCGATAATTACATGCACATTTTCAATGTTCGCTTTCATGAATTGGAGACTTAAGGGAATGCATACATAGAGATCCAAAGAAGAAAACTGATTTGCGCATTTCATCAAACAAAGGACTGGCCAAATCTAGAGATAAGAAAGGGGGCAAAGATAGTAGCATGAACGGAAGGCACTTATGATTGGAGTGTCCTTTGAGCTACAGGAATGGTTCAGTGGCACACATGCACTGGAGTGAGGGGGCTCCTATGACGCTGACGATCAGCAGCCAGAGGCTGCTGCCCGCCACGCAAGCACCGGCCACCATGGCACCTGCCCAGTATGGTGTTCGCTCGAGTTGGCGATGGATCTAACAGCCAAACCACTCCATGCTCCTGCGCGTCTCTCCAGCACCGCAGCAAGGAGCCTATATCTGCATGGGAGGAGACCTGAATCGATCAGCAAGGCAAGCATCGCCTCACTCCGATTAAGCCGGCCGCCTGAGAAGTTCATCTCTCATGTGTTCGATGTTATACAATGCTTCAAGTCTACAGCCAAAGAGAAAGATTGTTTGACTTTTGATAGAATAAAGTTTGTTTAATTGAGAGGCCACATCTCTACTTGAATACTTAAAATCAGTTTCTTTTCTTGCAGAAATATATTACCAACAAAAAGATAATCCCGAAGTAGGAAAACACCAACGATCTTGTCTGTAATGGCACTTGGCAATTGACACCCAAGGGAGGAATACGCAAAAATGCATACCTTCACCACGACAGAACATAGATGCAAATTCAGGTTGCTATTACCCCCGGCCTCCCGCCCGCGCATGAAAATACAGATCGAAATTGAAAAAAGGGGCTAAAATTAGCCGGGACGCGGCCGCGCGTGGATCCAAATTTGACTGGCCGGCGGAACCGGGCGGCAAAAAACTAGCGCTGCAGCCCTATCTTGTTCTTCGAAAAAGCAAACAAACAGAGCATGGCCGACCGGAGGCCGGCACGGCAGGATGAACTAGTAGTACGGTAGCAGCAGGGGAAAGAACATACGTGCGTGCACCGGCGGTTTGTCGTGCGCCTGCGGCGGCGGCGGCGGGGCGCTTGCTTGTCGATTCTAGGGGCTCGCGACGCAGCAGGGTGGGCCGGTGGAGGAGTAGCAGCAGGGCGGCGGCGGGGATCCTAGGGCGCAGAAGGGGTAGGAGGAGGAGGAGGTGGGAGGGAGCGGCGGCGGGTGAGGAAGGAAGGAGCGAGGGGCGTGGGGCTGTGGATTGGGGCTAGGGTGAGGAAGGAAGGAGCGAGCGACGGCGGATGTTTTTTTTACCTGGATGGGTGGGGAGAGAGGGAGGGGATAACCCCACAGTTTTTTTACCTGGAAAAAAATAACCCATCTCTTTGCCATCTGCCAGTAGATGGCAAAGACGTGGGGCTGGTACGCCGTTACACTCATGACGGTCACAGGATTTGCCAACCTCTTTGCCATCTGCTGGCAGATGGCAAAGATTATTTGCCATCCACTAGCACATGGCAAAGAATTGGCTGATGGCAACCATGTTCTTTGCTGTCTGTCAGTTCTTTGCCATCTGTTTTTTATAAGCAGATGGCAAAGACGTTCTTTGCCATCAGCTGGCAGATGGCAAAGAGCTGGCTGATGGCAAATTCTCAGTTTCCAGTAGTGCATGTCTGGCAAACCAAATTGGCAAAACAGTGGAGGCATACGTAGATGATGTGGTCGTCAAATCCAAGCATGTGGAAACTCTAGTAGACGACTTGAGGCTCACATTCGACAATCTCCGAGCATATGACATTAAGCTCAACCCGGAAAAATGCGTTTTCGGCGTACCAGCCAAAAAGCTCTTGGGCTTCATTGTATCCGGTAGAGGAATCGTAGCAAACCCAGCCAAGATCCGAGCTCTGTCACAATTGGATATCCCAAAAGACCTCAAACAAATACAAAAATTGACTGGATGTGTGGCGGCTCTAAGCCGCTTTATCTCTCGCTTAGGAGAAAAGGCATTACCCCTTTATCGCCTCCTGCGGCGCACCGAACACTTCGAGTGGACGGATGCCGCCACGGCCGGACTCGAAGAAATCAAAGCCATATTGACAACAAATCCGGTCCTGGCCGCACCCAACATGGGCGAACCAATGCTATTATACATCGCGGCAACCCATCAAGTTGTAAGCGCGGTGCTCGTTGTCGAACGAGAAACGGACGGACACAAGTTCCCTCTCCAAAAACCAGTTTACTACGTGTCCACTGTCCTAACTCCATGCAAGTGATGTTACCCGCATTATTAAAAGATAGCATACGCGGTGTTCATGGCATCCCGGAAGCTGCGACACTACTTCCAAGAGTGTTCGATAACAGTAGCCTCCGAAGTACCTCTTAATGACATTATAAACAACCGCGACGCAACGGGCCGGATTGCCAAACGGGCCATCGAGCTCCTCCCGTTTGACATAACCTACAAGCCATGGCAAGCTATTAAGTCGCAAGTTTTAGCCGACTTCGTTTCCGAATGGACTGAAGCCGAACTCCCTAAAGAGTACGGCACACATTCCAACTGGATCATTGTAAGGGCATATTTATCCCCAATATGTTTTGGTGATTGATGACAATGCTTGTGCGGACTAATCATGTGCGTTTAGTTCTTTCAGAGATTCATCCATTGGCACGAGACGATTTCCTCCCCTCGGTGTTGTAATTCAAGACGGTGTAGCTCCTTCCTTTCGTTGTTGGTGGACTAGTTTCATAGGAGTCATCGTACTATCAAGAGGGGATCCGCTTTGGTAAGACTTGGGTGGAATCACATGTACACATCCTTATCACACCCGTCGTCTTTCCTTCCGCATCTCTGGAGCTGCCGGTTTCCCCTTGCTATGCTTTGCTCTGCCCTAGCGGTAGTACCGCGACCACAACGGTAGTACCGCCGAAGCTCCCCAGCGGTAGTACCGCTCTCAGAGCGGTAGTACCGCTTGGGATTTTTGGCCGTAGTACCGCTGTGCGTCTGGGCTACTTCCGCCTCGATTCTCGAACGAAGTTTTTCGTGTCGGGTTTTGCGGCACTAAGGGAGGTAGTAGGAGCGGTAGTACCGCCCTGGGGTTAGGGCCTCGGGCAGCGCGGCAGTACCGCTGGGTCGAGCGGTAGTACCGCCCTTCCCCGGCGGTAGTACCGCTCTGTGCGGGGCTGGTGAGTGGGATAACGGTTGGTTTGCTCCTCCCACTATAAAAGGGGGTCTTCTTCCTCAAAGTTGACCTACCTCTTTCCCCCAAAGCTCCATTGTTGCTCCAAGCTCCATTTTCACCCGATCTCTCTCCCTAGCCAATCAAACTTGTTGATTTGCTCGGGATTGGTTGAGAAGGCCCAGATCTACACTTCCACCAAGAGAAATTTGATTCCCCCCACTTATCCCTAGTGGATCTTGTTACTCTTGGGTGTTGAGCACCCTAGACGGTTGAGGTCACCTCGAAGCCATACTCCATTGTGGTGAAACTTCGTGGTGTTGTTGGGAGCCTCCAAGTGTTGTGGAGATAGCCCCAATCTTGTTTGTAAAGGTCCGGTTGCCGCCTTCAAGGGCTCCAATAGTGGAATCACGACATCTCGCATTGTGTGAGGGCGTGAGGAGATTATGGTGTCCCTAGTGGCTTCTTGGGGAGCATTGTGCCTCCACACCACTCTAACGGAGACGTACTTCCCCTTAAAAGGAAGGAACTTCGGTAACACATCCTCGTCTCCACCGGCTCCACTCTTGGTTATCTTGTCCCTTTACTTTTGCAAGCTTACTTGAGTTATATCCATTGCTTGCTTGTGTGCTTATTATCTTTGCATCATATAGGTTGTCCACGTAGTTGCACATCTAGACAACCTATTTCATTGCAAGTTTTAATTTGTTAAAGAGAAGTCTAAAAATTATTAGTTGCCTATTCACCCCCCCCCTCTAGTCAACCATATCGATCCTTTCAATTGGTATCAGAGCCTCGTCTCTTTATTAAGGACTTTGCCGTCCGAAGAGTATGGTTGACACCCACGACAGTGCGGAGGAGCACTCCGGTGTGAATCCCATCTCGTCCACGGCCGAAGGGGGAGCCTCAGTCTCTCGTGAGGAATTCAATGTGGCTTTAGACACATTGAAAACCTCCATGACGGCCGAGGTTAAAAGCATGTTTTCTGATTTCTTAGACGGACTTAAACTATCTACCTCGCGGATGAAAGTGGGTGATCCCACTAACAAGGTGATGGATGCTACCTCCGACAAGGGGGAAGCTAATAGTGAAAAGAGTCCGTCTACTAGTGGTAGAAATGGCACCGGCATTTTTGCCAATGTGGAACCCCCAGTGTATAGAGGACCGATCCCCTCTACTCATTTGAATCATGTCGGTCCTCCTCCTAAATATGTGAAAAATGAAGATTTTGATGCTTGGCTTTATCGCTTCAAGCGTCACTTAAAACATGTGAACACTAACCTTTGGAGAATTATTGAAAAAGGTTTCTATCCTCATGATCCAAGCAACTTCATCCCTCGAGAAGAAGTGGACAATCAATTCAATGAAAGTGCTCTCTTCATCATCCAAGATGCAATACTTCCCGAAGATCTCCCTCATCTTCGACCTCATGCCATGGCTAAAGAAGCATGGAAATGTGTCGAGAGTCTCTATTGAGGAAGTGCTAGCAATCAACGCTCCAACTATGAAGTGGTGCAAGATGAAGCCGATGAGTTTGCAATGAAAGAGGATGAAGAACCTCGTGAGCTCTTTCGAAGAGTGACCAAACTCGCGGTCGCACTCCGAGATCATGGGAGCAAGGACACGGATGACAATTGGATCAAGCGCAAGTTCCTCAAGGCCATGATGCCCTACAACAAGGCCATGTCCTCCGTCATTCGCCAAAGACCGGACTTCCACTCCATGACCTCTGGTGAAGTGTTGCATGAGTTTGTTGCAATGAGCATCTTGGACAAGACCGCCGACAATGCGGTGCTCCGTTTCCAAAGGGCAAAGAAGCCCAATCTTGCCTTGAAGGCCAAGGTTAGTGTGGAAGAAGAAGAAGATGAGGAAGATGAGGAGAGCAACCCCGAGGACACGAAGTATGATTATCATGAGCGGACAGTTTTGGAGTAAGAAGAATACAAGACCCAACTTCAACAAGAACAACTTCACCAAGAAGACTCCGTCTCGCGGGTTGGTGGTTCAAGAAGAATACCGTGAGGATGATGATGATGATGAAGATCGTGAAACAATGGCCATGGCATCCGTTGCCATTGTGACAACTCCCCGTGTGTCTCTCTTCGATGCACCTAACGAGAACATCACCGCCAAGTGCCTCATGGCTAAGGCCACCAACAAGGTAACCTCCAACATCAAAACCACCATTATTCCTAACCCTCCTTCAACGGATGACTTTGATAATGGTAAGGGGTCTAATGAGGAGATCAATGAATTTGAGTCCTTCATGAGTAAGCTCAAGGGAAAATCCAAGAAGCACTTTGTTGCTCTCTTGGAACAACTTGGTGAAGCCAATGACATGATCGAGGCTCACGAAGAAACCATCTCTAAGATGGAAAGTCATAGTCGTGACTATGCCAATGAGATATCGGACCTCTCTAATGCTCTTGAGGAAGAGCATGAGCATCGTTTGGCTCTTGAGGAGTCACACAACGATGGTCATGCTAAACTAAAGAAAGATCTTGATCATGCTCTTGTTGTGTCTCGTGTTCTAGCTTCCGAGAAGGCTAAACTTGGGGTTGATCATGTTAGACTCACGGAGGAGTTTGATGTACTTGACAAGGCCCACAAGGTCTTGAAAGGTGCTCATGCTACCCTCAAGGAGTCTCATGCTCAACTCCAAGTTAAGCTAACCAAGGAAAAGGCCACATTTCCTCACATGGTCTTAATTGATATTGCAAATGCTACTAACCCTTGTTGTGAGCATGTGCATCTTGTGGAGGAGAATGCCAAGTTGAAGGAACAACTCGAGAAAGGTCTTGTGTCATGCATACAAGGCGAGAAGAACCTAAATGACCTTTTGAGCAATCAAAAGGAAGTTGTGGGCAAGGAGGGAGTTGGGTTCTCACCCAAGTCCAAGAACAAGAAGAAGAACAAGGAGAAGAAGAGCAAGACCGATCGACCTCCTCCGCTCACGCAAACCTTTGTGAAGGAGGGAGAAGGTGCTCCTAAGGAGAAGAAGAACAATGGGAAGAGTGGTGATGCCAAAGAGCGCAAAACCATCTCTCCCAACAAAGCCGACGACTTTAACCCATCTTATGTGTTGTGACGTGCTAGTGATGGGCATGTTTATGCTAAATTTGTTGGTTCTCCTTATGAGTACATTGAATGGTCTATTTGGGTTCCTAAGACCCTTTTTACTAACATCAAAGGACCCATTACTCAATGGGTACCTAAAACCAAGCATTGATCTCTTGTAGGTGTTTGCTTCCGGTGGGGGATCATGGTTGCTCGATAGTGGAGCAACAAATCATATGACCGGGAGCAAGGACTTGGTGGTGGACGTGCACAAGATCCCATCTATGCCCACCAATGTCGAATGGGGTGATGCCTCACATTCTAAGGTATTGGGTCTTGGCAAGGTTGTCATTTCTCATGATCTAACGATCCAGAAAGTCATGCTTGTCGAGTCCCTTGCGTTCAATTTACTTTCCGTTCATCAACTCGCACTCATGGGCTTTGCCACCTTCTTCGATATTGATACTGTGGCCCTCTTGTGGAGAAAGACTCTTAAAGTAGCCTTTGTTGGGCATGTCGAGAACGGTCTTTATGTGATTAACTTTTCGGAGCAACCCACTAAGACCGCGACATGCCTAATGGCTAAAGTTGATGTGGGATGGCTTTGGCATCGCCGTTTAGCCCATGTCAATATGAGATCTTTGCAAAGTCTTCTCAAGGGGGACCATGTTCATGGACTAACAAATGTTAGTTTTGCCAAAGATCGTGTTTGCAGTGCTTGCATCGAAGGAAAGCTTCATGAGATAGCTCACCCTCCCACGACAGTCATCTACTCGAAGAGACCCTTGGAGCTCCTGCACATGGACCTCTTAGGGCCTCCATCCTTTGACAGTCTTGGGGGTAGAAAGTATTGCTTGGTGATTGTGGATGATTATTCAAGACACACTTGGGTATACTTCTTCAAGAGGAAGAGTGAGACTCAACAAACCGTCATCGACTTTGCAAATGAATCTCAACGTCAACATAATGCAAAGATTCTGACAATAAGAAGTGACAACGGCACCGAGTTCAAGAACTACACCTTGGATGAGTTTCTTAGTGATGAAGGGATCAAGCATCAATATTCTGCACCATATACCCCTCAACAAAATGGTGTTGCGGAGAGGAAGAACCAGACGTTGATGGATGCGGCAAGGACCATGATGGCGGAGTTCAAGTCTCCATACAACTTTTGGGCCGAAGCCATCAACACAGCTTGTCATGCATCCAATCGGCTCTATCTCCACAAAGGCTTGAACAAGACTCCGTATGAGATACTCACCGGGAACAAGCCCAATCTCAAGTACTTCCGGGTGTTCGGGTGTAAGTGTTTCATTCTCAAGAAAGGTGTTCGTTTGTCTAAATTCGAGGCTAGAGCTCATGAGGGCATATTTGTTGGTTATGCTACAAACTCTCATGTTTACCGTGTTCTCAACAAGTCCAACGGACTCATTGAGGAGACGTGTAACGTAGAGTTTGATGAAAATAACGGCTCCCAAGTGGAGCAAAGTGGTACTTGTGATGTAGGTGATGAAATTCCTCCCCAATCCATAAGAAGAATGGGTATTGGTCATATCCTACCCATTGAGGAACCCCTTGTGGCTGAAGGAGAAGGACAATGCTCCACCTCGGTGGAGCCTTCACCTACTCAAGACCCACACGCTTCCGAAGAACAAAGTGAAGGCCCTCAACCTAGGGAACAAGACCAAGGGTAAGATCAATCACAAGATGGTGGTGAATCTCCACATGATGCCCAAGGTCAAGTTCTTCCCCTCGAGCAAGTTCAAGATCGTGAGCAAGCTCAAGATCAAGAACAAGCTCATGACGACGCTCAAGATGATCAAGTGAACCCTCCTCCTTCGACATCCGAGGTGGAATTGGAGCGTCGTGCCGTGAAGATTGCTTCCAAACTCACCACCAAAGGTCATCTCATGGAGAATGTGGTTGGAAACCTAAGAAAGGGGGTAAGCACTCATAGACAATTAGCAAACTATTGTGAACATCACGCGTTTGTCTCTTGTCTTGAACCCCATAAGGTCTATGAGGCGCTCGAAGACTCGGATTGGCTCAATGCCATGCATGAAGGACTCAACAACTTCGAGTACAACAAGGTGTGGAGATTGGTGCCAAGGCCTTCCGGGAACCATAACATCATTGGAACCAAGTGGATCTTCAAGAACAAGCAAGATGCTCATGGGAACATCATTCGCAACAAGGCAAGATTGGTAGCACAAGGCTACTCCCAAGTCGAGGGTATCGACTACGGTGAAACCTTTGCTCCCGTTGCTCGCCTTGAATCCATTCGTTTGTTGATTGCTTATGCTTCCCATCACAACTTTAAGTTGCAACAAATGGATGTTAAAAGTGCTTTTCTTAATGGTCCTATTAATGAGTTGGTCTATGTCAAGCACCCCCCCGGGTTCGAGGATCCCTTCTTCGCGGATCATGTGTATCAACTCGATAAGGCGCTCTATGGACTTAAACAAGCCCCACGTGCATGGTATGACCACCTTACCGAGTTGTTACAAGATCGTGGATTTGAAGTGGGGCTAACCGATCCCACTCTTTTTACTAAGAAGGTCAAAGGGGAGTTGTTTGTATGCCAACTATATGTTGATGACATTCTCTTTGGTTCCCCTAACAAAGCTTTCAATGAAGAATTTGCCGCTCTCATGACCTCTAAGTTCAAGATGTCTTCGATGGGAGAGTTGAAGTTCTTCCTTGGTTTTGATATCAAACAAAGAAGAGAAGGTACCTTCATCAACCAAGCCAAATACACTCAAGACATGCTCAAGAGATTCAAGTTAAGTGATGTCAAGCCGGCCTCTACTCCAATGCCCACCAAGTGCCAACTTGACATTGATCCCAATGGTAAAGCGGTGGATCAAAAGGTATATTGCTCCATGATTGTCTCCTTGCTTTACCTTTGTGCATCTAGACCGGATATCATGTTGAGTGTGGGGATGTGTGCACGGTTTCAAGCTGCACCAAAGGAAAGTCACTATGTGGTGGTCAAGCGAATCTTTCGATATTTGGCTCATACCCCAAACTTTGGCTTATGGTACCCAAGAGGGGCAAACTTCAAGCTTGAAGGATTTACGGATTCCGATTGGGCGGGAGACAAAGTGGATAGGAAGTCCACTTCCGGAGGGTGCCAGTTTCTTGGGTGCTCTTTGGTGAGTTGGTCTTCCAAAAAGCAAAGTTGTGTATCTCTCTCGTCCACCGAAGCTGAATATGTGGCGGCCGGCAGTTGTTGTGCACAACTCCTATGGATGAGGCAAACTTTAAAGGAATACGGTGTCATTTGTGACAAAGTGCCTCTTTGGTGTGACAACGAAAGTGCCATCAAGATTTCTCTCAACCCGGTGCAACACTTCAAGATGAAGCACATTGAGATTCGGTATCATTTCATCCGGGATCACATTAGGCGAGGAGAGATCGAGCTCAAGTATGTCAACACTCATGATAACCTTGCAGATATTTTCACGAAGCCCTTGGATGAAGCAAGATTTCGCGAGTTAAGGCATGAGCTAAATATCATTGATTCGAGCAATGTGACTTGAACCCTTGCACACCCCACCTCACTCAACTTGGTATCTAGCTTAGATGTAGGCATGGACATAGGGGGAGTGTTGTTCTCTCAATGAACTTTCCCTCCCCCCATTATGCATAAAATGATCAACTCTTTCACAATAGCCATTTCTGATGGTACTTGTGCTTCAAAGACGAGTTCTGGTCATGGCCCAAGGATAATTCTTCGTGGTGCCATACCAATTGACTCAAACATAGGTGGCTCCGGCCACCTCCCTCTCCTGAGAGAGGCCAGAGCTTGCCCTATTTCGTGTGGTTGTTTGTGTTTGAGTTGTTTCTGTTCTGTTGTGTGTGTGTGTTGCCGCGTCGGTCCTCTCGTTCTTTTGGCCTTGCTTTCCGTTTCTTTTTGAGCGTTAGCCGTTGGTCTAGAAGCCGTGTGGTTGCTGAAGCGGTACTACCGCCGGTGGCGAGCGGTACTACCGCTCCTAGCGGTACTACTGCCCTCCAGCGCGGTACTATCGCTGTGAGGCGCGGGCTGGGGGTTATATCGGGGGCAGGGGGAGTTTCTTCTCCCCCATACCCATTCACTCGCCCCCCTTTGGCCTGTTCGTCTCTCTCTTCAGCAACCGGTGCCGCGGGAGGGCTCCGGCGGATCTCCCTCTCCGGGGCGCTCCTCTCCGCTTCCTTCAGTGGAATCAATCCCCACCCTGTCCTCTTGCCATGGATGCCGGTATTGCCCCCGTTCCCTGTCTCCTTTTGTCTAGATTTCCAATCTAGCTTTCTAGGGGCAATAGCAGTTGCATCTCTAGATTTTTGTCCAAATATAGGCTTGAGTAGGATGGAGAATGCTTCTAGACAGTTTGGATTAGTGTTTGGTTGGAGTATTTTTTGAATTTGGTAGGACAGTAGTACCGGATCTGAACACGGTAGTAGGAAACTGTTGTTTCGCCGCCTCGAGCGGTACTACCACTCTCCTAGAGAGGTACTACCGCTGAGAGCGGTACTACCGCTTGGAGCGGTACTACCGCTCAAGGGTCACGGTACTACCGCCTTCTACCAGGTTCCGTCATACTCCTACCTCTCAGTGATCCTCTTTGTTTGTGTTTGTGGCTTACGCTCGTTCTTTCTGGTTGTTTGCGTGTTTGTGTGTGTGGTTCCAGGTGATGAGGTTCCTGAGCATCAGGCTCGTCATGTCAACCCCGGTCGTGCCTCGTCCAAGCGCTACCGCACCACTGAGCCCTCTGATCCTGCCGGAGGATCTTCTAGTGCTCCACCTCCTTCTCAACTGTAGAAGAAGCCAGGGGTCAAGCCAAAGTCAGGCAAAACCATGCCAGAAATGCCGCCCAAGGAGTTCTGGGGAAGGCGCCGCCGCAACCCGTATGAGATCGACCAAGATCCCACTTTGGTCAACCGTCCATTCTGGAACATGTTCCAGTTTGCCATCTACTTTGATGTTCTCAAAGCCAAGAAGAATCTCTATGTCAACGTGCACTCCATCGACACCGAGCATATGGAGAACGATCCTGACTACTTTGGTGAAGCTCTTCAGATGTGCACCCAACTGAACATTCTCAGGATCATGCAATTCAACAAGGACTATGATGCTGATATTGTGGCCCAATTCTATGCCACGGTTCACCTTGGGACCGATGAGGACATGACTCTAACTTGGATGACAAATGGCAAGTTGCTGTCAGTCAAGTGGAAAGCTTTCATGCAGTTGATTGGGGTGGAAGATCTAGGTCTTGAGTCTGCTGTCGGCTTTCGCCCCCACCGTCGCGCCAATGCCACTCACAAGCAAGCTTTGTGGCCCTACTGCACTCTGAGGATCAACCGTGAGACGAAGAAGGAGACCTATGAGCTGCCTGCCTATCTGGATATTCTTCACCGTATCTTCAGAGAGACTCTTTTCCCTCGCATCGGGAATCTGGACCTGGTTCACTCTTATCTCGTGGACATGCTTCTCTTCTGTCAGCGGGAGAAGGTGCAGAGCACCGGAGAGTCCTTGGATATCTCTCATGTTATGTGGTCTGAGCTGGTTTCTGCTATCTCCGAGCGCAAGTGCCCGATTTATGGTCCGTTCATTATGATGCTCATTGAGAAGGCCTGGGATCGTGTCTATCCCAAGGTGGTGCTGGAGATTGGAGAATTGGTTTCTCACGATGTCAAGCGTCTAAGGAAGAAGGATAACTGGGGCACTCAGGCCCCTAGGACTGGAGTTCCTTCATCTGCTGCTGCCATGGAGACTGAGGAGGAGATTGGGGCTGAGGCTGAGGATGAAGATGATGACTACGTGCCGTCTGAGGCAGAGCCCTCTTGGGACAAGAAGCTCAAGATCAAGGTGAAGAAGCTGTTTTGCATGGAGTCTCACGGTCAGTACATGACTCATGTGGCTGAGAAGAAGGCCCGAGGTCGCCACAAGGAGCTCATGTGTCAGATGTGTGCTATTGTGATTAGTGGTTCTGAGGATCAGCTTACCGAGGAGGAGGAGTGGATTTTTGGTGTCTCGATGCCAAAGGGGAGAGAGTTTAGGGATTTGCGCTTTGTGTCTTCCGTCTTTTGTGTTTGTGCTTTCGCTTGTTACTTTATTTGGTTTGTGTCAGTGAGACCTAAGTTCTGGTTCTGGTTCTATCAGTAAGACCTAAGCTCGAGTCATATGGTGTGAGACATATGCTACCTTACCTTTCCGTATCATTATCTATGTCTATCTAGCTTATGAGTTCCATGCTTATCCTGTTATATATATGTTGCTCTCATATCTTGCTTAGGTAGTTGGTCTCTAAAATGTAGGGGGAGCATTGATCCTGGCAACTGTGTCGTGCAGTCCAAAGCACTTTTCTAGGTAGCACACATCCAGGGGGAGCCCTTCTACATTTTAGGACGGTTGTGCTTTTGCACTTATCCTATATCTATCACATTGTGCAAATCCCGTATTGTCATCAATCCACCAAAAAGGGGGAGATTGTAAGGGCATATTTATCCCCAATATGTTTTGGTGATTGATGACAATGCTTGTGCGGACTAATCGTGTGCATTTAGTTCTTTCAGAGATTCATCCATTGGCACGAGACGATTTCCTCCCCTCGGTGTTGTAATTCAAGACGGTGTAGCTCCTTCATTTCGTTGTTGGTGGACTAGTTTCGTAGGAGTCACCGTACTATCAAGAGGGGATCCGCTTTGGTAAGACTTGGGTGGAATCACACGTACACATCCTTATCACACCCGTCATCTTTCCTTCCGCATCTCTGGAGCTGCCGTTTTCCCCTTGCTATGCTTTGCTCTGCCCTAGCGGTAGTACCGCGACCACAACGGTAATACCGCCGAAGCTCCCCAGTGGTAGTACCGCTCTCAGAGCGGTAGTACCGCTTGGGATTTTCGGCCGTAGTACCGCTGTGCGTCTGGGCTACTTCCGCCTCGATTCTCGAACGAAGTTTTTCGTGTCGGGTTTTGCGGCACTAAGGGAGGTAGTAGGAGCGGTAGTACCGCCCAGAGCGGTAGTACCACTCTTCCCTAGCGGTAGTACCGCCCTGGGGTTAGGGCCCCGGGCAGCGCGGCAGTACCGCTGGGTCGAGCGGTAGTACCGCCCGGAGCGGTAGTACCGCCCTTCCCCAGCGGTAGTACCGCTCTGTGCGGGGCTGGTGAGTGGGATAACGGTTGGTTTGCTCCTCCCACTATAAAAGGGGGTCTTCTTCCTCAAAGTTGACCTACCTCTTTGCCCCAAAGCTCCATTATTGCTCCAAGCTCCATTTTCGCCCGATCTCTCTCCCTAGCCAATCAAACTTGTTGATTTGCTCGGGATTGGTTGAGAAGGCCCAGACCTACACTTCCACCAAGAGAAATTTGATTCCTCCCACTTATACCTAGCGGATCTTGTTACTCTTGGGTGTTGAGCACCCTAGACGGTTGAGGTAACCTCGAAGCCATACTCCATTGTGGTGAAGCTTCGTGGTGTTGTTGGGAGCCTCCAAGTATTGTGGAGATAGCCCCAATCTTGTTTGTAAAGGTCCGGTTGCCGCCTTCAAGGGCTCCAATAGTGGAATCACGGCATCTCGCATTGTGTGAGGGTGTGAGGAGATTACGGTGGCCCTAGTGGCTTCTTGGGGAGCATTGTGCCTCCACACTGCTCTAACGGAGACGTACTTCCCCTTAAAAGGAAGGAACTTCGGTAACACATCCTCGTCTCCACCGGCTCCACTCTTGGTTATCTTGTCCCTTTACTTTTGCAAGCTTACTTGAGTTATATCCATTGCTTGCTTGTGTGCTTATTGTCTTTGCATCATATAGGTTGTCCACGTAGTTGCACATCTAGACAACCTATTTCATTGCAACTTT
The DNA here is from genome assembly GCF_018294505.1 of Triticum aestivum. Taxonomy (NCBI): domain Eukaryota; kingdom Viridiplantae; phylum Streptophyta; class Magnoliopsida; order Poales; family Poaceae; genus Triticum; species Triticum aestivum. The sequence goes on along the minus strand of NC_057813.1, from coordinate 257,687,645 downwards.
TAATTTGTTAAAGAAAAGTCTAAAAATTGTTAGTTGCCTATTCACCCCCCCCTCTAGTCAACCATATCGATCCTTTCAATCATGCACTTCGACGGCTCCAAAATGTTGGCTGGCCTGGGGGCTGGCGTCATTCTGATGTCCCCAACTGGAGATACAGTCCAATACATACTTCAGATAATGTACACAGACTCCAACAACGCAGCTGAATACGAGACCCTTCTACATGGTCTCCGGATGGCAGTCTCCATGGGCATTCAGCGCCTAGAGGTCCGCGGGGACTCAAACCTCGCGATATCCCAAATAAATGGAGACTTTGATGCCAAGGATCCGAAAATGGCAGCTTATCGCAATGCCGTCCTAAAAATGTCGGCTCGGTTTGAGGGGCTCGAATTTCACCATATAGCCCGGGAGAACAACCAGGCAGCAGACGTGTTGGCATGCATTGGCGCAAAGCGCGATGCCGTCCCTCCCAGCATCTTCCTAGAGAGGCTTTTCAAGCCATCCGTATTATGGGAGGGAGAGTCTGGAAATAACATCCCGGACCCAACCACACTACCCCACACCAAACATTCTGACATAGTTGGTGGTTCTGCCAACAAAATAACACCGTCAGCCCACACAATAATGCCAGTCATTGCCCTGTGGACAGAACCATTCCTAGCCTACCTAAATAGGCAGGAACTTTCCGAGGACCAAAACGAGGCCCGCTGCATAGTGCGACGATCTAAAGCCTATAAGGTCCATGAGGGAGAGCTTTATAAGAAAAGCACAACCGGAGTCCTTCAAAGGTGTATCTCCGAAGAGGAAGGGCGGAATCTTGTGGCTGAAATTCATGCCGGACTCGGCGGGCACCACGCCGCAGCCCGGGCCCTTGTAGGCAAGGCCTTCCGTACAGGATTTTATTGGCCGACGGCCCGGGCAGATGCTCAGGACTTGGTCCAACGATGCGTCGGATGCTAGCTCTTTGCTAATCAAAGCCACATGCCACCTACCGCCCTCAAAACTATACCCATCACCTGGCCGTTCGCGGTCTGGGGGCTTGATATGGTTGGACCCCTTAAAGGAGGAACCCACAAGCAAAAATACCTATTGGTCATGGTGGATAAATTCACCAAATGGATAGAGGCAAAGCCTTTTAAGACAGCCGAATCCGGACCGGTGATAGACTTCATATCAGGGGCAGTACACCTTTACGGCATCCCCCATAGCATCATCACTGATAATGGCACGAACTTCACGGCCGACGAGGTCAAACTCTGGTGCAAAAACATGGGCATCAAGCTCGACTACGCTTCAGTCTATCACCCCTCAAACTAACGGTCAAGTCGAGCGAGCAAATGGTCTAATCATGAGCGGCATTAAACCAAGACTAGTGCGGTCCCTCAAGGAATCTAATACGCACTGGGTAGAGGAGCTTGACTCCGTACACTAGGGGCTGCGGACCACGCCGAATCGCACTACCGGATTCACACCATTTTTTATGGTGTACGATGCAGAGGCAGTTTTTCCCTGCGACATAATTCATGACTCACCTCGCGTGCGCATTTACGAAGAAAGAGAAGCCGAGCTCGATTGGCAGGACAGTTTGGACGCCTTGGAGGAGGAGCGCGACGTGGCAAAATCCAGTTCCGCATTCTATCAACAGCAGGCTCGAAGATACCAAAGCAGAGAAGTACGGGCCAAATCTTACAATGTTGGCGAATTAGTTCTACGCCTGCCGGACAAGAAAAAGGACAAACTCAAGCCCAAATGGGAGGGTCCCTTCATCATCGACCAAGTCCTGACCGGCGGAGCGTACCGTCTGCGGAACGCAACGGATAACTGACTTGAGACGAACCCGTGGAACGCAGCCCGTCTCTGAAGATTCTACGCCTAGCGCCGGACTCTGAGTTCGTCTCCTTCCTCCGTCTATATTTTATACTTTAACTGTCTTTTATTTTTCTCCTTCTCCCTCCTTTTTTCTGAAGCCGTTGGAGGCTCGTTTGCGCACTGTTCGCACACACTTGACACATTATTCGCGCTCAGTATACCTGGGGGCTTCTTTAACAGAAGCTTATTTATACGGGCTTTATGCCCAACACATGCGTCACACTTCTACATGTACCTTTTATTCACCATTATATGCATCGATATGACTTAAGTTTTGGCCAAGCTGGGTTGCCTGGCTCTTGTGCTTACCCCTACATTCCCGATTGTTCGGCTAGGTGGTAAAGGGAGCACCTCTGCGATTGTTACCGCCGGGTCAGCCGGACGTGTACCTCAGGCTGGGTGAAGCCGAAAGCTACTGTTCTTAAGGGAATATTCGGTCGGTGAACTAAAAGACGATTTCTTACTTATTCATTTATCTGCCCCCAGATGTTTTTCTGCTTTTTTCGCAGTCCGAACTTGCACTTTAGGGCATGCCTCCCGGGGAAAGGAACCCTAACGGAACTATTCTCCCTGGAAGATGTTTCTTACTAACCATGTAATATAACATAACTAGTTGGGCACTTGTCTGATAAAGCACTAATGACCCCTACGCCTAGTCTCCACACATGCACCGGTTCTTACATAACCGCGAGGGTATTCGGACACACTCCGGACTGTCGGGTCCCAAGGTTGAAGCGAAAAGGTCCGCTACGACAAATGATCTACAATCCGGCTAGAAGGCATCTTACATGTCATTTTAAATTACATAGTCAAATTGACCGATTGTATTCCTCTTCAATACCATCTAATAGGCTGTCTAGTTTATAGTCCCGCTGGGAATACTTTGCGGCCAACTCTACTTGGCCGTACACTAATCTCATAGTGATCTCCTTCCCATCGGGCCCCATAGGTCCGACCTCGGCCATGTGGTTTGGGTCAGCCTTCGTGTACCGCGTCTTCACCATGGCCCAGGCCTTCCGGGCGCCTTGACGGCAGGCCGATATCTTCCATAGCCGGAAGCGCCGCCGTGCTCCCTGAAGCCTCTCTGCAAGCTCTCCAAGGACTTCGGGTAGGGAGATGGATGGCCACAAGGCCTGGGCGACGCCTCTCATCACCTGCCGAACTCGTTCGTGCAGTTGCAGCAGCTCGGGAAGTAGGTCACTCGTTGAACCGGGCATTTCCTCTGCAGGACGACCTATGAGCATACCTACAGACATATTTCTGTTAGTCGACTTCCTCGCCGAACTCTTTTTTTCAAAAGTTCGCTCAAGCACTTACTATAAATGCCGCGACGAAGCCGCCGATTCTCCTTAATGGAGTCAGCTAGCTGGGCTCGAACATCCTTTAGTTCCTCACCCAGCTGGGTGTTGGCATCTTCGAGATTATTTTTCTCTTGCCTCACCCTAGTAAGCACATTCTCGCCGGCCTTTAACCGACGCAGGAGCTGTTGCTTGTCCGAATCTAGTCCGGCGCCATCTGCAATATTATTGTTAGACTTATGCACACGCCGTACTTCACAAACTACTTATCTTTCGAAGTATATATTACCGGAGGGGGTCTCTGTGGCTCCCCCTGTGGCAGCTAGTGCGGCCTCAAGTTGGGACTTGCACTCTTCAAGCTCCTGGGACAGTCGGGTATTCTTTTTCATAAGATCCTGCATAACAAATGATCCTTAAATCAGTTCTCCTAACTATTTTAAGTCTCGGGGGCTACTGGCATATCTAACTGTCAAATCTCCTCACCTGTATGTCCTTTACATACTGCTCCGTGGCTCTGGCTAGACCATGTTGAGCGGCACGGAGGTGCGCCTCTCCCGAATTGAAGGCATTCAATGCCTCTTGGGAGAAACATGCGTCACGAAGAACTATCTGGCGGCGCCTATGATTCATGGCACTCTCCACCTCAGAGTTGGTGGCGGACAATCTGTCGGCATGCTCTGTCAGAGGAGCATCCGACGCACGCCTCGTGTTCACCTCCGCTTCCGGACCCCGCGTTGGATCCTGGCTAGCGGAGGCTCGATTGGCCATCTCTCCGGACACAGTCTGGCGAGCGCTCTTTTTCCTGAAAGGAGCACCAGCGTTAATATACCTTCCCGGAATTAATCCCGGGAATATGGTGACACACCTTACCGTTGCGGCGGCGTTTCAATCCGGACCACACTTCTTTTTAGCCTGCATGGCCGTGCTGCCCCTTGTTGGCTAGCCGCCGCGGGCTCGGCCTCCCGCCTCGGAGGCACCCCCTGCGAAACACCATTGGTATACGGTGATCAAAAATAAGCACGGATGGGTCATTATCAAAGTACTGGGGCTTCGGTCTCAGTTACCTATGAGGCTAGAAGTATTCCGGGGTAATCGGCCGTAATGGCAACCAAGGCATTATCGATGCTTAGTTGGTGAAATACCCCATCAATCAGCTCCACCAATATGTTCGGATCCTCTTGGGAGGCCAGATCGAGGAACCGTTCCAAATCCTCGGGTTGCGGAGGCGAGCTGTTTATACCTTTTACGGCCCGACGCAGTTCCTGCGTCGAAATCACAAAATGAGATATATAACCATGGGAGTACGGAACGGATGTGCAAAAAAGGAAATGTCCGCCTACCCAGCTTCGAGGATTGTTCATAGAAAATCCGTTCAATGTACTGACGCAGAGAAAATCCTCCTCTTCCCCCTTGTACAACGCGGACAAGATCTTCACTAGATCGGCGACCGATCCTGGCCCCGTACGGCCGTGACAGGTGGCATCGTCCTCCCTGTTGAAATCCCACATGGGGTGGCCCCTATATTGGAGCGGCTGCACCCCCTGCATAAAGCCTGTGGCCATGACACCGATCATGGTCAGTCCAGAATGAGCTAGCAACCTTATTTGGCTCATCAGGTAAAGGACGTCCCTGTCGTTTTCCATCTGGGGGCTCCGTGGACGCCAACTTAGGCGTTTCTTCTAGGGAGCATTATTGAACTCTGGGAGGCCGATCCGAACAGGATCCAGTAGCGGGGTGTCTTCTATATAGAACCATTCCGAAGGCCAGTCTTCGGACGCCTTCTTCGGGGTTCCGGATAGATATCCGGTCCCGGCGATGCGCCATAGCTCGGCTCCGCCCACTTGATATATTGACCCCTCATGAGAACGGGGTACGAGGCAGAATAATCTCTTCCACAGCGCAAAATGAGCCTCGATGCCCAAGAACAGTTCGCAAAGGGCCATGAAGCCCACGATATGCAAGATGGAGGCAGGTGTAAGGTGGTGCAGCTGGAGGCCGTAGAACTCCAGGAGCCCCAGGAGAAACGGATGTATTGGAAATCCGAGTCCTCTTATCAGATAAGAGACAAAGCATACCCGCTCTCCTTTGGAAGGATCGGGGACGCTCTCCGCTTGCTTTCCGCCCTTATAGGTGGCGAGTCTGGCTCGAACTGGAACCATGAAGGCTCGAAACGGACGGGATGGGCTTTGTTGCCATCCCCGATAAAGCAAGAGGACACCTAAGTAGCGCATTTAAGGTGTTTTGTCCTATGATGTCAGGCGATAAGCTTGTACACTATACATACCTTTCCACCTCGTGTGTGCCACTGTGGCAACCCCTTTGACTATAAAAGGAGACCCGAGGCGTACAGGAGAAGGATTTGGACTTTTCGGACTACGCACGCATCGTAGCTAGTTCAGGAGCTCAAGAACACTCAAATATACACCAAAGGAGGACTAGGGTATTACACATCTTCGCGACCCGAACCTGGGTAAAATCTCCTTGTACTAACTACTAGACCCGCTCTTTGCACAACCTTGCACCGGCCAACCGTAGAAGGGATCCTCGTGATCCCTTTGGTGTCGTTTCCACCGACAATGTCCATGGCTACCATACCATTCTCCAACATTGAGTGCGTGCATGATTCACGATCCACTGAAGAAAATAATGTTGCGTATGTGCCATTGAAGAGAATAACTTAATTTCTAAATAACGCGCCACCGCGTCATGGTCGAACTTTTATTCGTTCACGCATGGTTCTCGACCCTCCACTAAGGGAACAACAACTATACTCGCCAAATTATCACGTGAGCTGCCTCTTCGTACAGAAATGAGCTCACTGTGTACCCACGCGTGAATGTTAGGGAAAGAGGCAAAGAGTACCTGCGTCGATGCATGCACCTCTTCTCATCGTGCACGTACTCCTTTTTTTGGGTGATTCATGCACGTACTCCACCTATGTTTGCGACCTTGGTGAGTCTCTCCTATTACTAGTACTTCATTTTCTTGCATGACATGTGGACCTAGATGCTGGATGTCCCACGGGTCGGCAAAACAAAGAAGAATGCTTTCCGACAACTGAGAAGGAGCAAGGAACCTCGCGGTGGAGCGTCTGGACTCTTAATATTTTATATTAAGAGATATAAAATCAACCCAATCTTCTCCACATGTAGTAGACCGGAAGAGTCCGAAACATGGCAGCCCAGTGTACTTACATCATACATGGCCCACCTCACACTATAACCATATTTATTGGCCTCCATGTGACACTTATCTCTAGTACTCCACCAGCCCGTATCGCTTCTCGCTCCTCATCTTTCTCAAAGTGTGGCGGGCTGGCGATTTTGCCGTCTATTAAGGTCGGCTTACTAACACTCCCTCCCACATGATAAGAGCATTCTAAAAAATACTCTAGTGATATGCCAAGAGGAAGCCCTTTGACCGACATACCAAACAAGAAGGCGTTCTTGGCATTGTACTCCTCATGGATGCATGCGTTACGAGATGAGATACTAGTAATGCTCACCATCTAGTAGTTCAGTCGCTGGTTTTGGTTTTTGAATTGAGGGCTTGTTTGGTTCCCAGCCTAAGGTTTCCATGCCTAACCTTAGTCATGCACTACTGCAGGCTGGTCCAAACACGGCAGTCCAATCAGAGACCCTTCGACGAAACTGGGTGTGATGCATTAATCACAAATGATATGTAATAAAACCGTCAAAAAATATAGAAAATGTTTGCGATGGCGGATACATCAAACACGATTCAGATTAGAGTTGTGTGTGCGATGTGTGGCATAAGGTTCACTCCAATGAACTCTTTGCGATGAGGCAGAACAACAGAATCAGGCAGCCAGATGAAGGTGTGTGCGATATACGGCATACAGTTCACTCGGATGAACTGTTTGTGATTAGGCAAGTGATATGTCCATTTTGCATCACATTTACTACTGTTATTTATAATGTTTTTATGCATCATAACACTATATGGAGTAATTCTAATGCCTTTTCTCTCTTAATATGCAAGGTTTGTACAAAGAGGGAGAATGCTGGCAGCTGGAATTCTGGACTTGAAAAAGCTATGTCAGAGATGCCTATTCTGCACATCTCCAAATGAGCTGAAATTTTACGGAGAATTATTTTGGAATAAATAAAAAATACTGGAGAAAAGAACTACGAGAGGGGGATGCAAAGTACCCACAAGACGCCATGGCACGCCAGCCCCCCAGGCGCGCCCTGGTGGGTGGTTGTAGGACCTTGAAGTATGTCTAGAGGGGGGGGGTGATTAGACTACTTGACCAATTAAAAACTTAACCTTTTCCCAATTTTAGAGTTTGGCAGATTTTAGCTATCTTAGGACAAGTCAAGCAATCATCACACTATTCAAGCAAGCATACAAAGAGTATATAGGCAGCGGAAATTAAAGCATGCAACTTGCAAGAAATTAAAGGGAAGGGTTTGGAGGATTCAAATGTAATTGGAGACACGGATGTTTTTGGCGCGGTTCCGATAGGTGGTGCTATCGTACATCCACGTTGATGGAGACTTCAACCCACGAAGGGTAACAGTTGCGCGAGTCCACGGAGGGCTCCACCCACGAAGGGTCCACGAAGAAGCAACCTTGTATATCCCACCATGGCCGTCGCCCACGAAGGACTTGCCTCACTAGCGGTAGATCTTCACGAAGTAGGCAATCTCCTTGCCCTTACAAACTCCTTGGTTCAACTCCACAATCTTGTCGGAGGCTCCCAAGTGACACCTAGACAATCTAGGAGACACCACTCTCCAAGAAGTAACAAATGGTGCGTTGATGATGAACTCCTTGCTCTTGTGCTTCAAATGATAGTCTCCACAACACTCAACTCTCTCTCATAGGATTTGGATCTGGTGGAAAGAGGGTTTGAGTGGAAAGCAACTTGGGGAAGGCTAGAGATCAAGATTCATATGGTAGGAATGGAATATCTTGGCCTCAACACATGAGTACGTGGTTCTCTCTCAGAAATGGTAAGTTGGAAGTGTAGGTTTAGTATGATGGCTCTCTCCACGAATGAAGAGGAGGTGGAGGGGTATATATAGCCTCCACACAAAATCTAACCGCTACACACAATTTACCAAACTCGGTGGGACCAATTCAACAGACTCGGTCAGACCGATTTAGTAAACCTAGTGACCATTAGTGATTTTTGGTGGGACTGACATGCAACTCGGTGAGACCGATTCGGTTAGGGTTAGGGCATAACGTAATCTCGGTAAGACCGATTACACAAACTCGTTGAGACCGATTTTGGTAATAAGCTTTCCAGAGAGTTGGTGAGGTAAACTCGGTGGGACCGATTTTCTCTTTTCGGTGAGACCGAAATGTTACAAAAGGGAAACAAAGAGTTTACATTGCAATCTCGGTGGGACCAATCGCTCACTTCGGTTAGACCGAAATGTTACGAAGGGAAACAAAGAGATTACAATCCCATCTCGGTGAGACCCAGATCCCTATCGGTAGGACCGATTTGCTTAGGGTTTGTGGCAGTGGCTATGACATTTGAAATCGGTGGCGCCGGGTTGGAAGAATCGGTGTGACCGATTTTGGCTTTGGGTTTAGGTCATTTGTGGATGTGAGAAAGTAGGTGAGGGTTTTGGAGCATATCACTAAGCACATGAAGCAAGAGGCTCATTAAGCAACACCTCATCCCGCCTTGATAGTATTGGCTTTCCTATGGACTCAATGTGATCTTGGATCACTGAAATATAAAATGAAGAGTCTTGAGCTTTTGAGCCTGAGCCAATCCTTTGTCCTTAGTATTTTGAGGGATCCACTTTCATCATCCATGCCATGCCATTCATTGAGCTTTCCTGAAACAATAGTCTTGGAATAGCATTAGCTCAATGAGCTATATGTTGTTATGAATTACCGAAACCACCTAGGAATAGTTGCACTTTCAATCTCCCCCTTTTTGGTAATTGATGACAACATATAGATCAAAGCTTCGACAAATGATAATAAGAATAAAAACATCATCGCTTTGAGAAGTATGTGATAAGCAAGAGCTCCCCCTAAATTTGTGCATAGTTTAAAATTTGCTTTGGACTGCAAATGCACAAGGAATTAGGCTCATGGGTTACTCTTCCATGTCACATACATCTTGGTGGAGCGCTCAAAATGATAAATATTGAATACATGCACTCATCACCAAGAAAAGTGAATGATCACATAAGATAGATAAGATAATATCATCAAACATGCATAAGTGTAGCTTATGATCAAACACATGATCATCAATGTCTCACAAGAATAGCATAGTATCTCAAGCAATCAAAAGCAAACAAGTTTGAACCACCAAAGCAAGAGAGAATAAAAGAAACACTCTCTCTATCGAAGCCTATGATCTATACATTTTTCTCCCCCTTTGGCAACAAGTTACCAAAAACTTCATAGAAAATGCATAGTGCTAGATCAACTCTCATGCTTGATCTTCAGTTGGTGGTGTAGAGATGGCTCCTTGGACGAAGGCTTCAGTTGATGTAGAGGGTGCTGGAGTTGATGCTGGAGCTGGTTGCACTAGAGCTGTAGGAGCTGTAGCTGGTGCAGATGATGTTGCTCTAGTGTCTGGCACTGGCACAGCAGCTGACCTCTGAGCTCTAGGCACTCTGGCAAAGACATTAGTGGTAGTCTTGCCCTTCCTCTCCTGCATGTCATCCTGCAGTTGCTCCACAACTGTCTGAATCTCAGTTACCTTGACATCAAGATCATGAAATTTGAGTTCCATGATCCTCTCCAAGCTCTCCTGATTTTGAGTGAGGATGGCCAATCCCTTCTCAATCCTCAGAGATGATGCTATCAAGTAACCAAGCTGCTCCTGCTTGTTCTTCAAGAAATACTCAGATGCCTCCTCTTGATTTGGCATCTTGGCAGCCTTCTCCTTCCTTGCCTTCTCCTTCTTCTCTTGAGCTTGAACTGATGATGGATCATTCTCATTCATGACAACCTCATTGTCCTCAAAGTCTGGATAGAGTGGAAAATGTTCCCTATCCAATAGATATTTGCCTGTGCCCATCTTTGAGTTAATCAACTTCTGAATCTGAGGGGCATATCCACAACTCCTCTTATGATTTACTGCAGTCCTCTTAATGGTTTCAACTATAAGGCTCATGACCTTGAATTTCTGTGGCACATCAAATAAATGCAACATATTGATTGCATGCCCACTGATCATGCTGTGGTCACCAGACTTAGGCAATAGAGTGTGCCTTAGGATCCAATTGATTGTAGGCAGCCTTGACAGAAGAAAGTGGACTGATCCAAAAGAGAAAGTCTCTAGGGCTTTTTCTAGGATCTCCTTGTACATATGTGCCATGGTATTGTGTCCCATTTTCTTCTTGGCATATACATCCAGGTCATCATCATTTTCCTTGGGGCATTTATCAGTTTTGCCCATTCCTCAACAGTTGACTGGTACCTTGTACCTTCAGACATCCAAACTATCCTCCCATCTGGATAGAAGTGTGTTGTGGAGTAGAATTGCATGATAAGTTCATCATTCCAGTTTGTGAGCTTTTGCCCAACAAAATCTGCAACTCCACAAGAAACAAAGTTGTCTAGCACTCCAGGATAGTGCTCTTCATTTTCCTTTATGTAGGTCCAGTCGACCCACCTCATATCACAAACTATGGGCTTATTATCCAACAAAATTGTCTCATAGAAGTCCTGCTGTTCCTTTGTATGGAACCTGTAATCAACAACAGTCCTTCTCCTTGTGGCATATGGATCTGCCATCCTCCATAGCCTCAATCCTGAGTCTTTTCTGATGTTCATGTCCTCAGCCACAGGATGGGCATCATTGTGGTCTGGTATCTTAGGCTTGAGCTTCCTCGGAATTTGTCCTTCTTCATCTTCCTCCTCAGCAACCTCAGGCACCGAGGCCTTGTTCTTCTCAGTAGCTGGAATACTCCTGGTATTCCTCTTTGGTGCAGTCTTGGCCTTGGGGGCAGCTTTGGGTGCTTCCTTGGGCTTAGATGTTGCAGCCCCTGATCTTATAGCATCTCCCGTAAGCTTTGGTGTCTATGGTGCTGGTGCAGCAAGCTCTTCTTCTTCTTCCATCATGGAAGGTTGTCCAACAACTCTGGCCATGGTCTTCTTGACCCTTTCCTTCCTCTTCTTTCCTTCAGCAGCTGGCTCTTTGGGATCAGGCTTTTCAAGCAGTTGAGTTGATGCTCTGGCTTTCGACATTGGTTGTCTTCCTACAGGCCTTTTAATCTTCATGCCTGGCTTTGTATCCTTTGCTGAGCCATACTCCTTTTTGAGCACTACCTTCTTGGAGGTAGCCTCATCCTCTTCAGCTCTATAATCCTCATCTCCAGAGTCTGAAGTTCTCTTCTTCCTTTGCCTAGTAGCAGCCTTAGGCAGATTGCTAGGAGTGCTTCTGCTGCCTTCATCTGAAGTGCTGGAAGGACTAGTGCCCTCACTCATGTGAATCTGCTCTGCTGACCTGTTCTAGCTGTCACTCTGGTCTGACATGTTGCAAACACTGACTGCTGACCCTGTGAAGAGTTATAGATGAGATAGAGTGGATGAGCATCACAAAATGCAGAGATTTTTGCAAAAGAATGACTCAAAAATTCAGTTTTAATTTTCCATAGAAAGCATTTCGGATCAACCAATTTTCAAACTCGGTGATACCGAAGCAGTTTTGGAACCTAAACTGATGAACTCGGTTGGACCGAGTCACAGTTCAGTGGCACCGAGACTGCTAGGGTTTCACAAAGTCCTAACATCGGTCACACCGATTAGCAATTCTCGGTCAGACTGAGAGTTACTAGTGCAATGGCATAAGCCAAATCGGTGGGACCGAGTTTTCCAACTCGGTGGGTCCGAGATGGTTTCGGCGGAAACCTAACCCTAAATTTTCAAATCTCATCTAATCTACGGATTGCATTGACTGGATAGGAGTGTTTCAATCGTGGCAAGAATCAATAAGAACACAATGTGCTAGGAATGGGACAAGGATAGCACTGTGATCGAGTCCATACCCTAGTGCGGCGATGAACTCGCTACGGCGGCAACGGCGGGGTTGAATTCCGTTGACGGCGGCGGAGACCAGCGACAGGAGACGGCTGGCAACGAGGAGACGATCCAGAGACCTTGGAGGCAGAGCGAGCTATTACGCGGGCGAAGGGGTTCGGAGGAATTTCCAAAAAATTTGCCCGTGACTATATATAGCCCGACCCTGTCGGTGTGACCAAGTGGAACAACTCGGTGGCACTGAGATGCATAATTGTGTTCAGTTATAGCAACTCGGTGTGACCAAAAAGTTCAAATCGGTTGCACCGAGATTGAAGACCTAGATCGACTTAGTGATCTCGGTGGGACTGAAATGGAGGATCGGTCAGACCGAGAATCACAAAGAAGTTTTGGAAGTTTAAGTCTATGATGAACCGGGGACTCCGAGTGCTCCTCACACAGAGTGGTTCAAATCTGACTTGATCAATTTTTTTGATGTAGCAAGAATAGAGTTTGAGACGAGAAAAGCATAGATAGCTAGAGAAAGTTCTTAGGCATTCTTGTCCATCCACTTGGCCAAAAGAAGAAAGAACCAAACAATCAAAAAAACAAGTGGATGTCCTTGAATGAGTATAATATGCACCAACATGCTCACACAATAAGATAGCAAATGAAATATGTGGCAAAGCATGCACAACCAATTCTAGCATCTATCAAACAATTGGCGATGACTAGGTCATCTATATATGAGTATATTGACTTAGGAGTCAAATGATAAACATTTGATCATCGGTCATACTCATCGTTTAAGCTCAAGTGGGGTTACCACTTTTACATAATGCATTGATGTGTTCACACCATTAGAGTTGCTTTGACTCAATTATTAGAGTTAAGCTCCCCCTAGATCTGAGATCCCCTTTTAGAGGGATGAACTAACCTTGGGTTTTGTCGATGATGACTTCATGTAGGTGGTGAAGATGTGGATGCTCAATGTTGATGTAGACCATTTGGAGCAATCCTTTGGAGTGAGTTGCACTTTCAACTTGCCTACATGGGTTAGTCCCACAAGGAACAAACAAGAATATCCAAAGACATAGAGTGATGCACACACAAGATGATGTCCATGAAAACATTAGGTTACCTTGTCCATTGCCTTACCAACATGAGGGTTTGTGACTCCTTGAACTAGTGCAAGATGTGGAAGTGGATTGCACTTGTCATTGCCATAATGATATGAGTGAGGAATGTTGGCGGAGTCACCCTCAAGAACTCTCTAGTTCTTCTTCTTCGGGATCCACATCATCTTGATGGGAATCCTTGGAGTTCTGGTTGTAATTGATGAAGTAGAACTTGACATAGTCTTGGGAACCCACTTGAACGAGGCTTTAGGTACTTATTCAAATGCATCAATCTCTTCTTGAAGCTTGTCCTTGCCTTTGTTCTTGTGGTCTTGTGGTGGAAGATCATCTTGAGCTTGTGTTCCCTTGAAGGAAGTAGGATCATACTTCTCTTATTGAGGAACAAACTTCGTCTTGGGGTATTGATCTTCTTCCCACTCAACTCCATTGGCATTGAACTTTCGTCCAAAACCAACACCTTGATTCTTCCGGTGTCTTCCTTGCTTGTGTACAATTTCCTCGAATTGCTTACTCCCGGCAAGGCTCTTGTAAACACCTTTCTCTATAATTCCCTTCAATAAGCTATTTTCTTGCTCAAGTGTAACTTGGCTAAGAGAATCATTAGTGGAATCAAGAGAACTACTAGAAGCAACAATATTGGATTTGACATTATTATTGTTACTACTAGAGGAAGTATCTTTCTTGTACTTGTTACTAGACTTGACTTGAGGCATGTAAGTAGATAGGAGTAAACGCTTGGCAATGTAAGACGAACTTTTCTTACGGAGATCATCATTGACTGCCTTTAAGAACTCATGCTCTTGATCAAGATTGAGCTTTTCAAAGCGTAACTTCTCATGAGCCCTTAAAAGTTCTCGATGATCTTCGAAGATAGTTTCATGAGCCAACTTAAGAGTGTTTAGTTCTTTAGTTAGTAGCTCAAGTTTCTCCTTATCATTGTCATTCGTTTGATTAGCATGATTAATTGACGTTTCATCATAGTATTCATCACTAGAGTTGTCAACAAGTAAATCATCATCCACAAGCAAGTCATCTTCATCACTATTGAAATCAACATACTCATGATGTGTTACCTTTGGACCTTTGGCCATGAAGCATCTTCGAATTCCTTCATTTGGTGAATCAAATATGTCGTAGGAGTTGGTTGACACAAGTGCTAGACCGGCAACACCTTCATCTTGAGTATATTCGGAGTCGGAGTGATAGCTTCTCTTGGAGTGATGGTCGGAGTCGGAGCCGGATACCCATTCACCAACATGAGCTTGATGTCTTCGTTTTGTGTAGCTCCTTGATGACTTGTCCTTCCTTTCTGAATCCTTGCTTCTCCGTGAGGGTCTTCGTTCATAACGATCATCTCTACTACTCCTCTCTCTTGGTGGTGATTCTTCTCTTTTGCTTCTTCTTTTTGGAGAATCTTCTCTTCTTTTGTAGGATGCCGTACACTCATTGGAGTAGTGTCCAGGCCTTCCACAATTGTAGCAATTGCGCTCTTGACTAGAAGATCTTTTGTCATGATAAGACCTTGACTTGGAGCTTCTTTCTTTGCTTATGCTCTTGTAGAATTTGTTGAAGTTCTTCACCATTAAGCTCAATTCTTCATTGAAGGTTTGTTTCTCACTTGATGATGTGGGGGCTTCACTTGAGGCTTTGTAAGCACCACTTGACTTGTTGTGAAGTTCCTCCTTATCCTTGAGTGACATCTCATGAGCAACAATTCTTCCAATGACTTCCATTGGCTTGAGATCTTTGTAGTTTGGCATCATTTGGATCAATGTGCACACGGTATCATACTTTCCATCCAATGCTCTTAGGATCTTCTTGATGATGAATCTGTCGGTCATCTCTTCACTCCCTAAGCCGGCAATCTCATTTGTGATAAGCGCAAGCCTAGAGTACATTTCAGCGACACCTTCACCATCCTTCATTTTGAACTTGTCAAGCTGACTTTGGAGCACATCCAACTTGGATTCCTTGACGGATTCGGTACCTTCATGCATATCAATCAAAGTATCCCAAATTTCCTTTGCATTCTCAAGACGGCTGATTTTGTTGAATTCTTCAGGGCACAATCCGTTGAAGATGATATCACAAGCTTGAGCATTGTATTGCAGCATCTTCAATTCTTCCGCATTAGCTTCACGGTTTTGCTCTCTCCCATCAAAGAATTCACCTTGCAAGCCAATACAAATAATTGATCAACCGGTGGGGTTATGTCCGAGAATATGCATTTTCATCTTATGCTTCCAACTAGCAAAATTAGTACCATCAAAGTAAGGACCTCTACGGTGATAATTTCCCTCGCTAGACGCCATACTCTCCTAGGTTGTGAAACCAAGGCTATGACCACCAAAAGCTATGGAAATCAAAGCAAATGGAGACCAATGCTCTGATACCACTTATAGGACCTTGAAGTGTGTCTAGAGGGGGGGTGATTAGACTACTTGACCAATTAGAAACTTAACCTTTTCCCAATTTTAGAGTTTGGAAGATTTTAGCTATCTTAGGACAAGTCAAGCAATCATCACACTATTCAAGCAAGCATGCAAAGAGTATATAGGCAGCAGAAATTAAAGCATGCAACTTGCAAGAAAGTAAAGGGAAGGGTTTGGAGGATTCAAACGCAATTGGAGATACAGATGTTTTTGGCGTGGTTCCGATAGGTGGTGCTATCGTACATCCACGTTGATGGAGACTTCAACCCACGAAGGGTAATGGTTGCGCGAGTCCACAGAGGGCTCCACCCACGAAGGGTCCACGAAGAAGCAACCTTGTCTATCCCACCATGTCCGTCGCCCACGAAGGACTTTCCTCACTAGCGGTAGATCTTCACGAAGTAGGCGATCTCCTTGCCCTTACAAACTCCTTGGTTCAACTCCACAATCTTGTCGGAGGCTCCCAAGTGACACCTAGCCAATCTAGGAGACACCACTCTCCAAGAAGTAACAAATGGTGCGTTGATGATGAACTCCTTGCTCTTGTGCTTCAAATGATAGTCTCCCCAACACTCAACTCTCTCTCATAGGATTTGGATCTGGTGGAAAGAGGGTTTGAGTGGAAAGCAACTTGGGGAAGGCTAGAGATCAAGATTCATATGGTAGGAATGGAATATCTTGGCCTCAACACATGAGTAGGTGGTTCTCTCTCAGAAATGGTAAGTTGGAAGTGTAGGTTTAGTCTGATGGCTCTCTCCACGAATGAAGAGGACGTGGAGGGGTATATATAGCCTCCACACAAAATCTAACCGTTACACACAATTTACCAAACTCGGTGGGACCAATTCAACAGACTCGGTCAGACCGATTTAGTAAACCTAGTGACCGTTAGTGATTTTCGGTGGGACTGACATGCAACTCGGTGAGACCGATTCGGTTAGGGTTAGGGCATAACGTAATCTCGGTAAGACCGATTACACAAACTCGGTGAGACCGATTTTCGTAATAAGCTTTCCAGAGAGTTGGTGAGGTAAAGTCGGTGGGACCGATTTGCTCTTTTCGGTGAGACGAAAATGTTACAAAAGGGAAACAGAGAGTTTACATTGCAATCACGGTGGGACTGATCACTCACTTCGGTTAGACCGAAACGTTATGAAGGGAAACAGAGAGATTACAATCCCATCTCGGTGAGACCGAGATCCCTATCGGTAGGACCGATTTGCTTAGGGTTTGTGGCAGTGGCTATGACATTTGAAATCGGTGGCGCCGGGTTGGAAGAATCGGTGTGACCTATTTTGGCTTTGGGTTTAGGTCATTTGTGGATGTGAGAAAGTAACTGAGGGTTTTGGAGCATATCACTAAGCACATGAAGCAAGAGGCTCATTAAGCAACACCTCATCCTGCCTTGATAGTATTGGCTTTTCCTATGGACTCAATGTGATCTTGGATCACTAAAATATAAAATGAAGAGTCTTGAGCTTTTGGTCTTGAGCCAATCCTTTGTCCTTAGTATTTTGAGGGATCCACTTTCATCATCCATGCCATGCCATTCATTGAGCTTTCCTGAAACAATAGTCTTGGAATAGCATTCGCTCAATGAGCTATATGTTGTTATGAATTACCAAAACCACCTAGGGATAGTTGCACTTTCAGTGGTGGGCAGCCCAGCCCACCTCCAGTGCCCATCTTATGGTATATATGGTCTTTCGACCTAGAAAAAATAAGGGGAGTGCTTTCGGGACGGAGCTCCGCCGTCTCGAGGCAGAACTTGGGCAGGAGCACTTTTGCCCTCCGGTGGAGCGATTCCGCCGGGGGAACTTCCCTCCCGGAGGGGAAAATCAAAGTCATCGTCATCACCAACAATCCTCTCATCTTTGGGAGGCCAATCTTCAACAACACCATCTCATCTCAAACCCTAGTTCATCTCTTGTGTCCAATCTTTGTACCGGAACCTCAGATTGGTACGTGTGGGTGACTAGTAGTGTTTATTACATCTTGTAGTTGATGCTAGATGGTTTATTTACTGGAAGATCATATGTTCAGACCATTATGCTATTTAATACCCCTCTTATGCTGATCTTGAATATTATTTGTGAGCAGTTGCCTTTTTTCTTGAGGTCACGGGAAAAGTCATGTTGCAAGTAATCATGTGAATTTGATATGTGTTCGGTATTTTGATGGTATCTATATTGTGATTCCCTTAGTGTTGCTATGTGAATGTTAACCACATGACACTTCACCATCTTTGGGCTTAAGGGAATGCATTGCGGAGTAGTTATTATATGATGGGTTGCTAGAGTGACAGAAGGTTAAACCCTAGTTTATGCGCTATTTCGTAAGGTGCTGATTTGGATCCAAAAGTTTAATGCTATGGTTAGATTTTTTCTTAATACTTTTCTCGTAGTTACTGATGCTTGCGAGGGGGTTAATCATAAGTGGGAGTTTTTTTCAAGTAAGAACAGCACCCAAGCACCGGTCCACCCACATATCAAATTATCAAAGTAGCGAACTTGAATCAAACCAACATGATGAAAGTGACTAGATGAAATTCCTGTGTGCCCTCAAGAACGCTTTGCTTATTATAAGAGACCATTTTGGCATGTCCTTTTCCACAAAAGTATTGGGCTACCTTGCTACAATTTATTTACCCTTACCGCCACTTTCTCATTACAAATTATCTTGCTATCAAACTATCTGTTACCTACAATTTCAGTGCTTGCAGAAATTACCTTGCCGAAACCACTTGCCATTTCCTTCTGCTCCTCATTGGGTTCGGCACCCTTACTTATTGAAAGGACTAAAATTGTTCCCCTATACTTTTTGGTCATCAAGACTCTTTTTTGGTGTCATTGTCGGGGACTGAAGCGCTCTTGGTAAGTGGAAATTGGTAAGGAAAAATTTATATTATGTGGTGAAATTATTGTGACTTGTTACTATGGAAAACAATCCTTTGAGGGATTTGTTCGGGGTATCTTCACCTCGACTGGAAACACAAAGAGTTTCCCCTCAACCTACTGCACCTACTAAAAATATTAGCTGTAAAATTTATTCGGGTATGATAGAGTAATTGCTAGCTAATCCTTATGCAGGAGACGGAACGAAACATCCTGGTATGCATTAGATACATGTGGATGAAATTTGTGGATTTTTTAAGCTTGCAAGTTTACCCGAAGATGAAGTTAAGAAGAATGTTTTCCCTTTATCTTTGGGGGGGGAGCATTGACATGGTCTAGGTTGTGCAATGATATTGGATCTTGGAACTGGACTCGATTGAAATTGGAATTCCACCAAAAGTTTTATCCTATGCATCTAGTTCATCGTGATTGGAATTATATATATATAATTTTTGGCCTCGTGATGGAGTAAGTATCTCTCTATCTTGTGGGAGGCTTAAGTCAATGTTATATTCGTGCCCCAATCATGTGCTCTCAAGAGAAATTATCATTCAAAACTTTTATGCTCGGCTTTCTCGTAATGATTAATCCATGCTCGATACTTCTTGTGTTGGTTCTTTTATGAAGAAGACTATTGAATTCAGGTGAGATCTTTTAGATAGAATTAAACGCAACTCTGAAGACTGGGAACTCAAAGAAGGTAAAGGGTCGGGTATAAAACTTGAGTTTGATTGTGTTAAATCTTTTATGAATACCGATGCTTTTCACAAGTTTAGCACTAAATATAGACTTGACTCTGATATTGTAGCTTCTTTTGTGAATCATTCGCTACTCATGTTGATCTCCCAAGGAGAAGTGGTTTAAATATCATCCCCCTATTAAAGATGAAATTAAAAAACCGGTAATAGCTAAAGATGAAACTATCATTTATAATGTTGATCTAGTAGTTCCAAGTGCTTATATTGAAAAACACATTTCCCTGTTAGGATAAATTAAGGAACATGCTAAGGTATCAAGAGTGGTTTGCAAAAGCAATATTAGAGCACCTAAACCCTCTAAACAAATTAAAGTAGAACCTAGTGTTGCTATGGTTAAAGATCTCTTGGCTGATAACATTGATGGGCATGTTATTTACTTTTGTAATGAAGCTGCTAGAATTGCCAAACTTTTTTTTGCGAGGTAGAATTGCCAAACCTGATGAAAAAGATAAGCATAGACTTGTTGTTGGCATGCGTGTTCTCTCAGTTAAAATAGGAGTTCATTGCTATCATGGTTTATGTGACTTAGGTGCTAGTGTGAGTGCCATTCCTTTCACCCTATACCAAGAAATTATGAATGATATAGCACCCGCTGAAATAGAAGACATAGATGTTACTATTACACTTGCTAACAGAGACACCATCACGCCACTTGGGATTGTTTGAGATGCTAAAGTCTTGTGTGGGGAAATAAAATACCCTACTGAATTTCTAGTTCTTGGTTCCCCACAAGATGACTTTTGTCCCATAATTTTTGGTAGACCTTTTTTGAACACTATCAATGCTAAAATAGATTGCCTTAAAGAAACTGTTAGTGTAATTTTGGTGATGTGTCTCATGAGTTTAATTTCTCTAAGTTTCATAGACAACCTCATGATAAAGAATCACCTAGTAAAGATGAAATAATTGGTCTTGCTTCTATTGCCATACCTCCTACTGATCCTTTAGAGCAATACTTGCTAGACCATGTGTGGTGGGAAAACCACGGCCACCTATGGGACTAGAGGGCCCCTTGCTGGTTCGGCAGGGGACGTCACGCCGCACAAAGAGCAGACCAGCCTGGGGCAGCGCGGCAGAGATCACACAGGCAATTTACCAAGGTTCGGGCCGCCATGAGGCGTAAAACCCTACTCCTACTTTGGTGGATTGATGGTGGAAGAATGGTGGTGAACGTAGTACACTTGCCCGGTAGGGGCGGGAGTGACTACACGCTTACGGGCGTGTGGGTTGTCCTAGTTTCTAACCCTCTCTACGATTGCCATGGGCCTCCTTTTATAGATTAAGGGGTTACCACAATGGCAAAGTAGTCATTATGCGCTGATAAGATAGCAAACAGTGCTATCATACCTAACTCTGCAGGCTGACAGTGTGCATTAGAAGCACCGCTTAACGTCATGTCGTTGGTTGCTCGGCAAGCCTTGTCGGGCTATCTCGCAAGCTCCACGCCTGCTCTCTTGACACGTTGCAGGACAGGTGTCATCATAGGCATTTCCTATAGAAAGAGGCTGCCATGTGGCGAATCGCTGCCACTTAGTCACTTTGCGGCTTGGCACTGCACTGATTGACAACGTGGGTCGTGGCAGAGTGCTTGGGTGAGGTTGTGTTGCTTTTGCGAGTCTCGAAAGGCCCTTCCAAGACGTCTTGGACGTCTTTCCCGGGGGTGACCCCGAGCTTGCCTGCCCGGCAAAGGGGAGGTTTTTCTCTTGGTGGCATCTTGCTTATCTGGCTTGACTTTGGTCCTCTTGATCGGCATGCTGGTTCTTTGAAGCTCTTGGTCTCTTGTACACTGACCTAGGTTGGTGTCATATTCTTGTTCCCATGCCTATGCACAATCTGGGCAACAGACCCAAGGTTTGTTTCACCGACAGAAGCCCTTGGGGCCTTCCCCGAACGCGCTATCGAGCGTCATCGGAGTAGGGCCTAATAAGTGCACAGACGGGGGTGCTGAAGAGGCTGGCCTCTTGAGGTCTTCATTGCTTCTTCATTAATCTTTGGGTCCAGGCCAGCTTCTGGTATCCCCGCACGTCGCGCGTAAAGCCAATAGTGGTGGGGCCGCCCTTGTAATGGCCCGTGAATGACTTTAACGCATGGGGTAGAAACTACCAATTCACTCTTCCCACCACGGCCTTATCATTAGCCACGTATGCGGCATGCGCCACGTGGGGTAGGTAATGGAGGCGCGTGGCGCGGGAGAGCCTCGAGGTGAGGGACCGGTCATCTTGAATTGGTGGAGGAGAGCGGTGGCCGCCTGTTGCGGGAGCGGCTCCCCTCCCTGTCCCGCCTATAAAAGTAGGAGCGAAGGGAGGGCGGAGTCATCCATCCTTGCGCTCCTTCTCCTCTATTTTCTGCTTCCTGTTGGTTATGCTGAAGAGAAGAGCCTGGGGCCAGGCCCCGGGTTCTTGGTTGGGGCTGGTGCTGCCAAATGCTGGTGCTGATGTCCGGGGAGTGAGCCTGGTCCTTGCTGAGGTGAATCTCCTAGCGTCTTCGGGGCTCATCCGAGAGGCATGGCCGGGATCACCGGTAATCCCAGCACTGTCCCTCTCGGAGGTCTTGGGACTGATGTCGGCGAGAGGCGTGCCTTCCTGCTCGCCAAGGTGGGGGCAGGGCGCCCCGAGCCCCCTGGCCGTCTTGGTCGCTCGCCGTCTCTCCGGAGAAGGCACCGCGCCGGAGTCTTGGCGCTTCTCGGGAGCAATGGTGGCGAGGAGAAAACGAGGGAACACGAAGAAGGCGGGTGGCAACGGGTCGGGTAGGAGTATGATGGTGTGGATGCCTTCGCCTCCGACTGGCGACCTGCCGCCTTGTCTTTCCGTTCTTACCCTCCCTCCCCGGCACCATCATCACCAGTCTCTTTGGGTGATAGCCGGGGAGGGATGTTCTCTTGGCGCCTTCGCCTCCCCTCCAGAAGTCTTCCGGCTCAGCTTTGGTGGATGACTCCACTGGTTCTCAGGCCTGGGCTTCTGGTTGGCTCTAGAGGTGGCGATCAGAGGGCGCCGCCCTGTCCCCGCATTCCTCCTTCGCAGCCTCGCCACTCCCGGTCTTGTCAGGCTGCGCTAGTGGGTCGCGACGGGACCGGGATGGGCTCCTGCTTGGGTCCACTTTTCTTGTCTTTTCCTCCTTCCGCCACAGTGCCTGATGGAGGGAAAACGAAAAGAGGGGATTACATGGCACTTATATTTTTTCAAACATAAACATGTAGGCATTTGCCAAATTTTAATTCAAATAATGTAATCTCTCTAGTCCATGTTTGTGTTCTGTAATGCTTGTACTTGTATCAGCATATCAATGAAAAAGATGAACTTTGTCGGGAGCTCGTGCATGTATATGTCCATGCAAAGGTGGGATGCCTCCTTAGCGTAAGTAAATGAGTTCCCCCCAGTAGGTTATCCTACCAGTACCCTTTTTGTCTGTCGGAAAACTGTGTCTACTGGGAAAAAGACAAAGGGACCAGCCCCCCGCGAACTTCTTTTCACCGAAGGCCACTGCGACCATCTTAACCGAAGCAACGTTCAAGTCAAGGATGGGAGCACCTAAGTCTCAAGAGAGTGGCGAGGTTTTCTCATGATCAAGTTATAGCTTATAAAACACTAACGGACAAGATGTAGAACTTATCTGTTTTGGGCTTGTCGGGGATCATAATGTCGGGCCTTTCCCTCAACTCCTTGTTGAAGCGAAGTTCACGGCAGGAACTTGCAACTTCATGCAGATGAGAATGAATGCATGATGCAATATTATCTATATGCATATGCAAATGCTCTCATGCATGCATGCAACTTGGTCGGGCCCACCCCACAGTGCTTCGTTTATTTTTTCTTGCACAGGGTCATCGCCCTGGCTTTGTACAAGGGGTTACAATGCAGCTGAGGTAAGGCCTATACAAAAGGGTGGCTGCCGGGCAGGGCCCGACAGCCGCGCCTTATGGGTAGAACTTGCGGAGATGCTCAATATTTCATGAGTTTTGCAATTTAATGCCATCTCCGGTCTCCAGACGGACTGCGCTAGGTCTGGTGACTCGTACTACCTGGTAAGGGCCTTCCCACTTTGGTGATAACTTGTTTGTACCCTTGG
Organism: Triticum aestivum; assembly: GCF_018294505.1. Taxonomy (NCBI): domain Eukaryota; kingdom Viridiplantae; phylum Streptophyta; class Magnoliopsida; order Poales; family Poaceae; genus Triticum; species Triticum aestivum. The sequence continues at coordinate 257,664,223 of NC_057813.1, read as the reverse complement.
CGGACTGAACGTGCCTAAGGACAAGGTCGCCTTCCTCAAAACACAGGGCATGAACCCTGCGGCTATGATAGCGGTGCAAGGCTTGCTGATAGCATGCAGCACGTGTAGCAGCCCAGAGATGGTTCTCCTCGAGTAGCACAGCGTCGTCATGTTGGTGCTGATCTTGCACTACTTCATCATAGGCAAGCACTCGAGGTGATCCGTAAATGAGTTCCGTGGGGATAACTACTTCAGCCCCGTAGACCAGGGAGAAGGGAGTCTACCCGGTAGCTCGGTTTGGTGTCGTTCTGAGGGACCAGGGAACTACCGGCAGCTCATCGATCCACCGCCTGTCGTGCTGCTGCAGCGTATCAAAGGTTCTTGTCGTGAGTCCCCGCAGCACTTCAGCATTCGCCCTCTCAGCTTGTCCATTTCTACGGGGGTGTGCCATAGAGGCAAATGAGATCTTGCATCTGAGGGCATGAACATATTGCATGAAGGCGCGGCTCGTGAACTGGGTGCCGTTGTTGGTAATGATCCTTGATGGGACTCCATAACGGCACACCAATTCTTTCAAGAACTTGATAGCTGACTGAGCAGTCACCTTTCTCAGGGCAGTCACTTCCGGCCACTTTGTAAACTTGTCGATGGCAACGAACAAGAATTCAAAGCCCCTGATTGCACCGGGGAAGGGGCCAAGGATATCGAGCCCCTAGACAGAAAGTGGCCATGATAGAGGGATTGTCTGAAGAGCTTGGGCAGGCAGGTGGGTTTTCTTGGAATGGAACTGGTAGGCTTCACACTTGGTGACTAGCTCAACCACATCTTGGAGGGCAGTGGGCCAATAGAGTTCTTGCCGGAATGCTTTCCCAACTAATGCCCTTGATCCAATGGGGGAGCCACACACGCCTTTGTGTATATCAGCCAGCAGTTCCTTTCCTTCTTCCCGGCAGACGCACTTCAATTTCACACCATTGGGCCTCCTTCTGTACAAAGTGTCATTGACAAAATGATACATACTAGCCCTCCAGGCTACTCTTTCAGGTTCATCTTGGTCGCTGGGAAGCTCTTCGGTTTGGAGGAAGTGGACAATGTGCCTTGCCCAAGTTGGAGCCTGAGGCTCGGCAACGAGGACTAGCGGCACCTCACATGCCTCGTTTGCGGGGTTCATGGGCCTGGCTAGAGGGTGTGGTCCAGCAGGTGGTGAGGAGTTGTTTCCGGCAGGGTCTCTGCCAGGAGAGGACGGCTCTACCGGGAGAGGCTTACCGGAGTCCAATTTCCTCCTTTTCCGGGCCATTGTTGCTGGGGATACGGAGGGTTGAGTAAGATGGAGAACATAAGTCCCTGGTTCCACAGGAAGCTTCTGCACAGCACACTTTGACAGATGATCAGCTATGCTATTTTCCGCATGGGGTACGTGCTCTATTTGCAATCCGTCAAAGCGTTCCTCCAATGTCCTCACTTCCTCGACGTATGCCTCCATCCATGGACTTTGGTAATCCTTGTTGACTTGTATCACCACAAGTTGTGAATATCCTCGAATGATCAACTTCTTAATCCCCAATTCTGCTGCAATCCTGAGCTCGGCAAGGAGCCCTTCATACTCTGTTGTATTGTTGGTTGCCTCTTCCCGTGCAAAATGCATCTGGACGACCTACTTCAAGTGATCCCCGGAGGGGGCGACGAGAAGCACGCTAGCCCCTGCACATTGCAGGGAAAAGGGACCATCAAAATACAAAATCAGTTCTTGGGGTGATTCCTTGCCAGGGATAACTGTCTCTAGCACTTCCTCGTCAGGGGTTGGCGTCCATTCTGCAATAAACTCTGCCAATGCCCTGCTCTAAATTGTTGATGTGCTCTCAAACTTCAAGCAAAAGTTGGATAACCCCAAATCCCACTCCACTATTCTGCTGGTAGCCTTAGGGTTTTGGAGTATCCTTTGCAACGGGAAGCGAGCGACAACCATGACCTCATGGGCTTGGAAGTAGTGGCGCAGTTTCCTTGAGGCCATGACGAGACCAAAAATCAACTTTTGCATGCCAGAATACGTCGATCTAGCCCCCCGTAACAAGGAGCTGACAAAGTACACTGGGCGTTGCACCACTTACTTCCTTGCCGTGTCCTTGGGGTTGCTTTCGCTGCCGTGCTCATCGCTGTTTTGATCCTTTCCTGACTCTGCTGGTCCTTTCTCACCCTCTGCCTCGTCCACTTCCCGCTGCGCCACCAAGGCTGCACTGACCACTTGGTTGGTTGCCGATAGGTACAGCTGCAACGGCTCTTGTGGTTTGGGACCAACCAGGGTAGGCACAGAGGACAAGTAGGTTTTCAACTCTTGCAAAGCTGCATCTCCTTCTGGAGTCCACTTCAAGGGTCCTTCCTTCTTCAAGATTTTGAAGAACGGAAGGTCACGCTCGACAGACTTGGAGATGAATCTGCTTAGCACGGCAACGCACCCTGTCAGGTGCCTCACATCCTTGACTGTCCTTGGCGCTTGGATCTACTCGATAGCTTTGATCTTGTCGGGATTGGATTCGATCCCTCAATGGGACACAAAGAAACCAAGCAACTTGCCGGAGGGAATGCCAAACACACACTTCTCCGGGTTGAGCTTCAAGTTGATCTTGCGCAGATTAGAAAATGTCTCCTCTAAATCTTGAATAAGGGTGGCTCTATCCTTGGTCTTGACCACAGTATCATCCATATAAGCTTCTATGTTTCTGTGCAGTTGTGGCTCAAAACCAATCTGGACTACTTCCGGACTTTTTGCTTGACAGGTCGGGCGTGTGGGCAGACATTTAGGTGGTGCTCGATTACCTCCCTGGGAACACCGGGGATATCAGATGCTTGACAGGCAAACACATCAACATTCCCCCACAGGAAGGCAACGAGCGCGCTTTCCTATTTGTCATCGAGGGTGGCGCTGATAGTGAAAGTACCATCAACGCCAGCCAGCCCTACCAGGACCTTGTTTACTTGGGGTGCAGCAACCTTGGATCTCTTGCTGTTGGAACTCTCCGGCAAGTCATCAACGGGTGTCGTGCACTCGGAGGGGGCACGCTTCCTGGAATCTCTGCTGGAGTCCCCACAACCTTTCTCCTTTCCCTTACTTTCCTTAGCGGGAACTACTGTTGTCGCTGCCTCTGCCGCGACCGCATCACGGTACATCTTGTCCACGCAAATGATTGCATCCTTCTCATCTGATAGGATGGTATTGACTCCCAAGGGCCTAGGCATATTCAAGGTGTTGTAGGCATAGTGGGACGCTGCCATGAATTTAGCTAGGGTTGGGCGTCCAAGAATCCCATTGTATGGCAGGGGAAGGTCAACCACATCAAACACAATCTTCCCAGTCCGGTAGTTGAGTTCTCCCCCAAACATTACCAGCAACATGATCTTTCCCTTAGGATGACTCCTGCCGGGATTAACTCCTTGAAACATGCTGGTAACCTCTAGTTCTTCCTCTGCTATCTGAAGCTTGCCGATAATTGCCAGGGAGATCAGATTCAACCAGGCCCCGCCGTCCACCAACATTTTCGTGACCTTGAGGTTGCGAATCGTTGGAGAGACCAACAATGGCAAACATCCTATCGCTGTGGTGCGGCTAGGATGATCCTCTTCATCAAAGATGATGGGCGTGCGTGACCATTTGAGCAGCTTTCGGGCCTCTGGTGTTGGTTCCACGGCATTGACTTCTCGTGCCCACCGCTTGAGCTGGCGGTGAGAGGTGTGCAAAGATGCACCCCCGTCAATGCACAGGGTGTCAGTGGCCTTCTTGAACTCCTGCTCACTAGTTTCCTCTTCATCCCCTCCATCACTCTCATCATCACAGGCTTCCTTCTCTCGACCTCTGGCAGGCTTCCCTTGATTCTGAGGGGGTTTGCCGGGGCGATTTGCTTCACCACCCCGGCCCTTACCGCCAGCAACATGCTGACCCTTTTCCTTGTCACGCTTCTCATACTCTGCTCTCTGTCTCTTGACAAGCTGCTCAACCTGATAGCACTCTTGAAGGTCGTGGCCCTTGGTCCGATGAATCTTGCAATACGGCCCATCACCTTTCCCGACCTTCTCGGCAGCTGCGGCTTCCCGGTAGTCAGCGCACACGGCAGTTTCCTTGCTGGGGACCTCAGCCTTGGCCTTTTTGCTGGTACCAGGTGTACCCGATCCTTCAACAGTCATCACTACCTTATCCTTCCGCTTCTTACTGCGCTTCTTGCTCTTCTTTTGACTGGTTGACTCATCAACATCTTCTGAATCGATGTTTGATATTTTTTGATTGTTCCATGCTATTATATTATCTATTTTGGATGTTTAATGGGCTTTATTATGCACTTTTATATTATTTTTGGGACTAACCTATTAACTGGAGGCCCAGTGCAAATTGTTGTTTCTTGCCTATTTCAGCGTTTTACAGAAAAGGAATATCAAACGGAGTCCAAACGGAATGAAACCTTCGGGAAAATCGTTTTTGGAACAAACGCAATCCAGGAGACTTGGAGTGGATGTCAAGGAAGCAACGAGGCGGCCACGAGGTAGGAGGGCGCACCCAAGGGGGTAGGCACGCCCCCCACCCTTGTGGGCCCCTCGTGGCTCCACCGACATACTTCTTTCGCCTATATATACTCATATACCCCGAAAACATCCAGAAGTACCACGAAACCCTATTTCCACCACCACAACCTTCTGTACCCGTGAGATCCCATCTTGGGGCCTTTTCCAGCGCTCCGCCGGAGGGGGAATCGATCATGGAGGGCTTCTACATGAACACCATAGCCTCTCCGATGATGTGTGAGTAGTTTACCACAGACCTTCAGGTCCATAGTTATTAGCTAGATGGCTTCTTCTCTCTCTTTGATTCTCAATACAAAGTTCTCCTCGATCTTCTTGGAGATCTATTCGATGTAATACTTTTTGTGGTGTTTTTGTCGAGATTCGATGAATTGTGGGTTTATGATCAAGATTATCTATGAACAATATTTGATTCTTCTCTGAATTCTTGTATGTATGATTTGATATCTTTGCAAGTCTCTTCGAATTATTAGTTTGGTTTGGCCTACTAGATTGATCTTTCTTGCAATAGGAGAAGTGCTTAGCTTTGGGTTCAATCTTGTGGTGTCCTTTCCCAGTGATAGGAGGGGCAGTAAGGCATGTATTGTATTGTTGCCATTGAGGATAAAAAGATGGGGTTTATATCATATTGCTTGAGTTTATCCCTCTACATCATGCCATCTTGCTTAATGCGTTACTCTGTTCTTATGAACTTAATACTCTAGATGCATGCTGGATAGCGGTTGATGTGTGGAGTAATAGTAGTAGATGCAGAATCATTTCGATCTACTTGTCACGGACCTGATGCCTATATACATGATCATGCCTAGATATTCTCATAACTGTGCGCTTTTCTATAAATTGCTCGACAGTAATTTTTTCACCCACCGTAAGATATGCTATCTTGAGAGAAGCCACTAGTGAAACCTATGGCCCCCGGGTCTCTTTTCCATCGTATTATATCTCTTCTATTTACATTGCATCTTGTTTACTATTTTGCAATCTTTAATTTTTAATCTATACAACAAAAATACCAAAAATATTTATCTTATTATCTCTATCAGATCTCACTTTTGCAAGTGGCCATGAAGGGATTGACAACCCCTTTATCGCGTTGGTTGCAAGGTTCTTATTTGTTTGTGAAGGTACAAGGCGACTTGCGTGTAATCTCCTACTGGATTGATATATTGGTTCTCAAAAACTGAGGGAAATACTTAAGCTACTTTGTTGCATCATCCTTCCTCTTCAAGGGAAAACCAACGCATGCTCAAGAGGTAGCAAGAAGGATTTCTGGCGCCGTTGCCGGGGAGGCTTACGCCAAGTCAAGTCCAGATTTGATCTCTCGACAACTCGTAGATTTCTGGCATCGTTGCCTGAAAGATCTACGCACAAGTCAAGACATACCAAGTACCCATCACAAACTCTTATCCCTCGCATTACATTATTTGCCATTTGCCTCTCGTTTTCCTATCCCCCACTTCACCCTTGCCTTTTCTTCGCCCTCCTTCCGTTCGATCTTGTGTTACCATGTGCCTTCTTTTTTGCTTGCATCTTTGCTTGCTAAAAGTTTATGGATCCTCATCTCCTTGCTAATCTTTTTAAGAAATCCCATTATGATGAACCAATTTCTAGTGATTTGAGTGCAGTAGATTATCTTTATGAGGTTTTCCTTGAAATTCGTGAATCTGAAAATTGTGATGAGGAAATTTATGAAGAGATTCATGATAGCTCCTTGAATAAAAAGCATGATTGCAATGATTTTAATATAAATTATCTTAATGTCAATTGTGATAATAATATGCAAAACCCTAAGCTTGGGGATGCTAGTTTTCTATGACTATTATTTGTTGCAATGATCATGATTGGAGTGATTCTTCTTATGATCTTGAAAATTTATTTGAGGCCCATGATGAATATGAGATCGATAATAGTGTTTGCAATAATATTGAAAGTGGGTTTGTAAGAGTGTCAAATTTAGATCCCACATATTTGGAGCATGTTCAATCTTATGGTATTTTTGAGAAAAGTGGGTTTGGAGAGGTCATGACTTTAGTTAATGTTAGTCCCACTATTTTGGAAGAGTGTCAACTTCGCATGCATGTGGATCGTGTTGAAATTATTTTATGTGATAGCTATTTTGTTGAATTTGCTTATGATCCCACATGTAATTATTCTGAGAGAGGAAAATATGGTTGTATAAATTTTCATGTTACTGAATTACCTCTTGTTATGTTGAGATTGCTATTGTTTCTTTCCGCTTCTTTGCATATGCTAGTTTTTGCTTGCTATGATAATTTGTTTGCCTATAAGATGCCTATGCATAGGAAGTATTTTAGACTTAGATGTGTTTTTCACATGTTTTATGATGCTCACTTTGTGCTTCAATTCTTGCCTTTCATGTGAGCATCATCAAAATTAATGCCTAGCTAGGGGCATTAAACGATAGCGCTTGTTGGGAGGCAACCCAATTTTATTTTTGTTCTTTACATTTTGTTCCTGTTTAGTAATAAAATAATTCATCTAGCCTCTGGTTAGATGTGATTTTGTGTTTTAATTAGTGTTTGTGCCAAGTAAAACCTTTAGGATAACCTACGGTGATAGTTAATTTGATCTTGCTGAAAAACAAAAAGTTTTGCGCGCATGAGATTAGTTTTCATAAATCACAGAAATGTGATTTTCAGTTGATTCTTTTTGCATAAGATTAATAAAAAAATTACTTAGGACTTCCTAACTTGGTAGATTTTTGGGGTTCAAGAAGTATTCGAGAGTTACAGATTGTTACAGACTGTTCTATTTTTGACAGATTCTGTTTTTCGTGTGTTGTTTGCTTATTTTGATGAATATATGGCTAGTATCGGGGGGTATGAACCATAGAGAAGTTGGAATACAGTAGGTTTGACACCAATATAAATAAAGAATGAGTTCAATACAGTACCTTAAAGTGGTGGTTTGTTTTCTTGCACTAATGGAGCTCATGAGATTTTCTGTTGAGTTTTGTGTTGTGAAGTTTTCAAGTTTTGGGTAAGGACTTGATGGATTTTGGAATAAGGAGTGGCAAGAGCCTAACCTCGGGGATGCCCAAGGCACCCCAAGGTAAAATTCAAGGACAACCAAAATCTAAGCTTGGGGATGCCCCGGAAGGCATCCCCTCTTTCGTCTTTGTCTATCGGTAACTTTACTTGAGGCTATATTTTTATTCACCACATGATATGTGTTTTGCTTGGAGAGTCTTGTATGATTTTGAGTATTTGCTTTTTAGTTTATCACAACCATCCTTGCTGTACACATCTTTTGGAGAGAAACGCATGAATCAGAATTTATAGAATACTCTATGTGCTTCACTTATATCTTTTAAGCTAGATAATTTTGCTCTAGTGCTTCACTTATACCTATTTAGAGCACGGTGGTGGTTTTATTTTGTAGAAATTATTGATCCCTCATGATTCACTTATATTATTTTGAGAGTCTTTTAGAAAAGCATGGTAATTTTCTTTGGTTATAAAATTAGTCCTAATATGATGGGCATCCAAGTTGGGTAAAATAAAAACTTTCATATAGAGTGCATTAAACACTATGATAAATTTGATACTTGATAATTGTTTTGAGATATAAAGGTGGTAATGTTAGAGTCATGCTAGTTGGGTAATTATGAAATTGAGAAATACTTGTGTTAAAGTTGGCAAGTCCCATAGCATGCACGTATGGTGAACGTTGCGTGACGAATTTGAAGCATGGAGTGTTCTTTGATTTCCTTCCTTATGAGTGGAGGTCGGGATCGCGTGATGGTTAACTCCTACCAACCCTTCCCCTAGGAGCATGCGCAGTAGTACTTTGCTTCGAGGGCTAATAAACTTTTGCAATAAGTATATGAGTTCTTTATGACTAATGTGAGTCCATGGATTATACGCACTCTTACCCTTCCGCAATTTGCTAGCCTCTACGGTACCGTGCATTGCCCTTTCTCACCTTGAGAGTTGGTGCAAACTTCGCCGGTGCATCCAAACCCCGTGATACGATACGCTCTATCACACATAAACCTCCTTATATCTTCCTCAAAATAGCCACCATACCTACCTATTATGGCATTTCCATAGCCATTCCGAGATATATTTCCATGCAAATTTCCACTGTTCCGTTTATTATGACACGCTCCATCATTGTCATATTGCTTTGCATGATCATGTAGTTGACATCGTATTTGTGGCAAAGCCACCTTTATATTTCTTTCACACATGTCGCTCTTGATTCATTGCATATCCTGGTACACCACCGGAGGCATTCACATAGAGTCATATTTCGTTCTAAGTATTGACCTTGTAATTCTTGAGTTGTAAATAAATAGAAGTGTGATGATTTCCATTATTAGAGCATTGTCCCATGTGAGGAAAGGATGATGGACACTATGATTCCCCCACAAGTCGAGGTGAGACTCCGGACGAAATAAAAAGAGGGAGAGAGAGAGAGAGAGAGAGAGAGAGAGAGAGAGAGAAAAGAGAAAAAAGGGGGGGAAAGAGGCCAAAGAATCCCAAATAAAAAATGAGAGAAAAAAGAGAGAAGGGACAATGCTACTATCCTTTTTCCACACTTGTGCTTCAAAATAGCACCATGATCTTCATGATAGAGAGTTTCTTATTTTGTGAATTTCATATACTAGTGGGAATTTTTCATTATAGAACTTGGCTTGTATATTCCAATGATCGGCTTTCCTCAAAATGCCCTAGGTCTTCATGAGCAGGCAAGTTGGATGCACACCCACTTAGTTTCTTTTTGATGAGCTTTCATACATTTATAGCTCTAGTGCATCCGTTGCATGGCAATCCCTACTCCTCGTATTGACATCAATTGATGGGCATCTCCATAGCCTGTTGATTAGCCGCGTCAATGTGAGACTTTCTCCTTTTTTGTTTTCTCACATAATACCTATCATCATACTCTACTCTACCCATAGTGCTATGTCCATGGCATACACTCATGTATTGCGTGAGGGTTGAAAAGGCTGAAGCGCGTTAAAAAGTATGAACCAATTGCTTGGCTGAAACTGGGGTTGTGCATGATGGGAGCATTTTGTGTGACGAAAATGAAGCATGGCCAAACTATATGATTTTGTAGGGATAAGCTTTCTTTGGCTATGTTATTTTGATAAGACATAAACTGCTTGGTTAGCATGCTTAAAGTATTACTATTTTTATGTCAATATTAAACTTTTATCTTGAATCTTTTGGATCTGAACATTCATGCCACAATAAAAAGAATTACATTGAAAATTATGTTAGGTAGCATTCCACATCAAAAATTCTGTTTTTATCATTTACCTACTCGAGGACAAGTAGGAATTAAGCTTGGGGATGCTTGATAAGTCTCCAACGTATCTATAAGTTTTGATTGTTCCATGCTATTATATTATCTGTTTTGGATGTTTAATGGGCTTTATTATGCAATTTTATATTATTTTTGGAACTAACCTATTAACTGGAGGCCGAGTGCAAATTGTTTTTTTGCCTATTTCAGTGTTTTGCAGAAAAGTAATATCAAACGGAGTCCAAACGGAATGAAACCTTCGGGGGAATTGTTTTTGGAACAAACGCAATCTAGGGGACTTGGAGTGGACGTCAAGGAAGCAACGAGGCGGCCACGAGGTAGGAGGGCGCGCCCAGGGGGCACGCGCCCCCCCTCCACCACCCTTGTGGGCCCCTCGTGGCTCCACCGACCTACTTCTTTCGCCTATATATACTCATATACCCCAAAAACATGCAACAGTACCACGAAACCCTATTTCCACCAGCGCAATCTTCTAAACCCGTGAGATCGCATCTTGGGGCCTTTTCCGGCGCTCCGCCGGAGGGGGATTCGATCGCGGAGGGCTTCTACATCAAAACCATAGCCTCTCCGATGATGTGTGAGTAGTTTACCACAGACCTTCAGGTCCATAATTATTAGCTAGATGGCTTCTTCTCTCTCTTTGATTCTCAATACAAAGTTCTCCTCGTTCTTCTTGGAGATCTATTCGATGTAATACTTTTTGCGGTGTGTTTGTCGAGATCCGATGAATTGTGGGTTTATGATCAAGATTATCTATGAACAATATTTGATTCTTCTCTGAATTCTTATATGTATGATTTGATAGCTTTGCCAGTCTCTTCGAATTATAAGTTTGGTTTGGCCTACTAGATTGATCTTTCTTGCAATAGGAGAAGTGCTCAGCTTTGGGTTCAATCTTGCGGTGTCCTTTCCTACTGACAGCAGGGGCAGCAAGGCAGGTATTGTATTGTTGCCGTCGAGGATAAAAAGATGGAGTTTATATCATATTGCTTGAGTTTATCCCTCTACATCATGTCATCTTGCTTAATGCATTACTCTATTCTTATGAACTTAATACTTTAGATGCATGCTGGATAGCGGTCGATGTGTGGAGTAATAGTAGTAGATGCAGAATCGTTTCGATCTACTTGTCACAGACGTGATGCCTATATACATGATCATGCCTAGATATTCTCATAACTATGCGCTTTTCTATCAATTGCTTGAGAGTAATTTGTTCGCCCACGTAAGATATGCTATCTTGAGAGAAGCCACTAGTGAAACCTATGGCCCCTGGGTCTCTTTTCCATCGTATTATATCTCTTTTATTTACATTGCATCTCATTTAGTATTTTGCAAACTTTACTTTTTAATCTACACAAGAAAAACACCAAAAATATTTATCTTATTATCTCTATCAGATCGCACTTTTGCAAGTGGCTGTGAAGGGATTGACAACCCCTTTATCGCATTGGTTGCAAGGTTCTTATTTGTTTGTGCAGGTACAAGGCGACTTGCGTGTAACCTCCTACAGGATTGATACCTTGGTTCTCAAAAACTGAGGGAAATACTTACGCTACTTTGCTGCATCACCCTTTCCTCTTCAAGGGAAAACCAACGCATGCTCAAGAGGTAGCAATGTTGGGGCAATCTTCCTCTCCAGGCAACTTCCTTCCCTCCTCCATATGAGCACACTTATCCACCAAGGTGTAAAGCTCCTTCACAGTCTTGGGAAACCGCACGTTCATCTTGGAACGAATCTGGTGGTTGCGCACGTTGGACTAGAAGGCAGCTGTCACAGCTGCTGGATGGATATTTGGGATGTTTCTATGAACTTTGTGATGAGGAGGCATGTGCGATATACAACATACGGTTCACTCGGATGAACTGTCTGTGATGAGGAGGAACAATAGAAATGGGAAGCTAGATAAAGGTGTGTTCGATTGAGGGCATACGCTTCAGAATGATTAATTGTTTGCGATTAGGCAACAAAACAGAAACGGGTCAGCTAGATCAAAGTGTTTACGATTATTAGCAAAAAAAAGTGTCTGCGATTGATGGCATACACTTCACACGGATGAACTATTTGCGATTAGCCACAACAAAGTGAAACAGTTAGATAGATCAACGTGTGTGCGCTAGATGGGCACACACATTCTAATTAAAAGAAGCATGTGTGATAGTAATAATGAGCGTGCACGGTTGTTGGAACAAGACGTGTGCTGACATTGCCTATTGCGGTGCACCCTATGGTGCAAACACCATGTACGCGGCCAAGAAAGCGTACATGCCCACGTTACGCCTTTCGGGAATAGTGTCGCACTTATAACCGTCAGTAAATTTTGAGCCTGCGTCCTGTCACATTCCAAATTGCAAACCTGTTCACACCGATCAAAACCTAAACCTTTTCCCACTTAGGAGCGTATTAGTACTTGGTTATAAATAGTACTACTCCAAGATGACTGCACATTCCTCCTCAACTCCTCATCCACAATAACAAACAAGTCATTCATCATTGTTCCCTTGCGTCTGCCATGGCTAGCGTGAGTTCTGGGTCGAGAGATTGCCACCAAGGAGATGCGAGCATGGAAGCAGAAGCACGAAAGATGTCCCGCCTCGTCGCGAACGCAGCCGGCATGTCCCGCCATGCAGCCGTAGTAGCACAAATGTCCCGCCGCGCCGCCGAAGCAGCATGAAGGTCCCACCGCACCTTCAATGCAGCAGACTGGTCCGGCCGCGCTGCGGAAGCAGAAGAGATGTCCCGCCATGCCGCGAATGCAGCAGAGATGTCCTCCCGCACCGCGGCGGACTGGGAAAATGTCTCGCGGGCAGGCGAGGACTCTTACAGGCGCATGCATGCGATTGTCCATAGCCAGATGGATCAGATCTTCGGCTGGGTGAGGTTGCAGGATGACATGAAAGCCTCTTTTGAACAGGCTACTGGCGTCATCCGGCAGCTAAATGAGAGCAATGTGAAGCTCCTGGCCGAGCGCGACCTGCTGAGGGCGAATATCGTCGGAAGTGCAGAGTAGCAGGAGGAGACCACTGCCTTGTTGAAGAGGGTCGGCGTCATCATCGAGAAACTGATGGACAAGAATGCCAGGCTGCACATCAAGCGTAGAAGGCTGGTGGAGGAATCCGTGGATGCTCTCAAGCAGCATCTTGAGGACAAGAAAGAGCTCATCGCCGCTCGTCACGAAGACTAGTTCCTACGGCCTGCAGCGATGCATCAAGAAAGTAGAGATCAGCGAGCCAGATCGTTGTCTTCCTTCTTCTTTTGCCCTTGTGTATTTCGGGCGTTGCCGCATGTGGCTTTTTTAAATTATGTTCCTAAATATGTAAGACAATTATTATCCACTGTCATCGTCCTTATATTCATCATGCTTGCTATAAGTCGTAGTCGATGCTATATAGGTCCGTCGGATCTTACATCAAGATCCGTGCAAAACGTTATTTTTAGATTTTTATTTTTGTCTCTTAAATCTAAGTCCAGTGAGACATATAGACATGCCGTAGAACAGGGGTTCGGGCGCCATTAATGGAGACGTTGGGAGGGTGGTGCGCGACGGGTAGATGTCAAAGGGCTCTCCCCCTGATGAGCACGGGCAGGGGTCTGATCGCACGCCTCCTGTACTCAAATAGCTACCCCGCACGACACCTCCTAGCTAATAAAAAAAGGGGACGTGTGGCGGCACATAATTGGTAAGTAGAACACCCACGGTTTCAATAATACTTGTGTTTCTGATTTGTAACGTGACAACACTTGTTCTAAATGACTTTGTTGATTGTTAATGTGTGCGCCTTCGCAAATCGAACAGAAAAATTACCACAGCATGTTGGTGCCATGTCATGACACCATGCCAAGCTTCATGATTTTCAGGCGTGTTTTGGATTAACAGGAATTAAAAAACCAAGTTCCTCAATCTTTCCAGCCGAGCCACGATGCCGAGATGTTTGAATTTCATTTCCATTTCTTGCATGGGACCTAGAAATTCACCCAAGGACACACATGTGATTTTTCAACCAACTTTGGTGCACTGGAGCATGTGCTTGTAGTTCAAATTTGAATCATGCACATTAAATGCCCAGAAACTCGAATAATGTGTAAAAAAGGCCAAACGAACCCTGAAAAATTCCAAGATTAAACACAACAATCCTGTTGTTCTATGTTGACACTAGAAATTTTTTGAAAGCAATAAGAGGCAATGGATGTCGTTTCGTCCCCAAAGGTGGCACGTTCCCTAGCGAAACCATCACGCTTGTTTTGAGAAGCTCTGGTTTGTGAGAAGCTTATACTCAAACCTGCCCCAAATGGAACAAAAAAATTACCACGGCATGTTGATGCCGCTCCATGATAGCATGCCAAGTTTCATTAATTTCAGACGAGTTTTGGATTTACTAGAATTTAAAAACCAGGTATCTCAACGTTTTGCCGGCAATCAACAGTGCCCTGGTGTTTGAATTTCATTCCCATTTCTTGCATGGGACCTAGAAATTCACCCAAGGACACACATGTGATTTTTCAACCAACTTTGGTGCACTAGAGCATGTGCTTGTAGCTCAAATTTGAATTATGCACATTAAATGCCTAGAAACTCAATTAATGTATAAAAAGGCCAAACGAACCCCGAAAAATACCAAAATTAAACACAACACTCCTGTTGTTATGTGTTGACACTAGAAAATTTTGAAAGCAATAAGAGGCAACGGATATCGTTTTGTCCCCAAAGGTGGCACGTTCTCTACCGAAACCATCATGCTTGTTGTGAGAAGCTCTGGTTTGAGAGAAGCTTATACCCAAACCTGCCCCAAATGGGACAAAAGTTTTACCACGGCATGTTGATGCCGCTCCACGATAGCATGCCAAGTTTCATGAATTTCAGATGAGTTTTGGATTTACTAGAATTTAAAAACCAGGTATCTCAACATTTTGCCGGCAATCAACAGTTCCCTGGTGTTTGAATTTCATTTCCATTTCTTGCATGGGACCTAGAAATTCACCCAAGGACACACATGTGATTTTTCAACCAACTTTGGTGCACTGGAGCATGTGCTTGTAGTTCAAATTTGAATTATGCACATTAAATGCCCAGAAACCCAATTAATGTGTAAAAAAGGCCAAACGAACCCCAAAAAATTCCAAAATTAAACACAACACTCCTGTTGTTCTACATTGACACTAGAAATTTTTTGAAAGCAATAAGAGGCAACGGATATCATTTCGCCCCCAAAGGTGGCACGTTCCCTACCAGAATCATCACGCTTGTTGTGAGAAGCTCTGGTTTGTGAGAAGCTTATACCCAAACCTGCCCCCACATGGGACAAAAAATTTACCACAACATGTTGATGCTGCTCCATGATAGCATGCCAAGTTTCATGAATTTCAGACAAGTTTTGGATTTACTAGAATTTAAAAACCTGGTATCGCAATGTTTTGCGGGCAATCAACAGTGCCCTGGTGTTCGAAATTCATTCCCTTTTCTTGCATGGGACCTAAGCATGCACCTAAGGACACAAATTTGTTTTTTCAACCAATTTATATGCACTGGAGCATGTGCATGTATTTCAAATTTGAATTATGCACATAAAATGCCTAGAAAACCCCATTAATGTATGAAAATGTCCAAACGAACCCTGAAAAATTCCAAAATTTAACACAACAGTCCTGTTGTTCTATGTTGGCACTAGAAAATTTCTGAAAGCAGTAAGAGGCAACGGATATCGTTTCATCCCCAAAGGTGGCACGTTCTATACTGAAACCATCACGCTTGTTGTGAGAAGCTCTGGTTTGTGAGAAGCTTATATCCAAACCTGCCCCAAATGGGACAATTTTTGTACCATGGCATGTTGATGCCACTCCTTGATACCATGCCAAGTTTCATGAATTTCAGAAGAGTTTAGGATTTACTAGAATTTAAAAACCAGGTATCTCAACATTTTGCCGGCAATCAACAGTGCCCTAGTGTTTGAAATTCATTCCCATTTCTTGCATGGGGCCTAAGCATGCACCCAAGGACACATATTTGATTTTTTCAACCAATTTATATGCATCGGAGCATGTGCATGTACTTTAATTTTGAATTGTGCACCGAAATGGCTAGAAAACCAGTTTAATGTATAAAATGTCCAAACGAACCCTGAATAATTCCAATTCTTTTATGACACACATATAGTTGCATGTTCACTGCAGATAAAAGGTCTAGAAATTCAAACATCGTCCATTGCCGCTATGACCCCATTATGTAATTCAAATCAAGATGAAAAATGAAGTAGATCCCACACAGCTTATCATCACCAACCGTGTGAGATGTAGTACAAAATATCCTGGAGCACTGTTGGTGTATAGTACGCCTATGGCTTACGCGAGAAGGTGCGTCGGCTACAGTCCAAAGCCGGCGTGTCAATCACACTAGCTCGCTCCCCAAATACTCCCTCCTCTGCATCCCTCGCAATCTCAAAAATATTACTGCCTCGCAATCTCGAAAATATCTACCACCTAGAAGGTTTTAATGTTTGATAGCACATGATTAGTATGTGCGGACCGTGTGCGATGTCTGTCACTCCCGCTCTGCTTCAGTCCCTTGATTCAAATTTTCAGTAGCCCCGGCATTTTACTCCCGCCTCTGCATCCCTCGCAATCTCAAAAATATCTTCTCTCCCTTGATCCAAATTTTCAGTAGCCCCGCCTTGTTACTCCCGCTTAGTAAAATTTTCAGTTGTCGCAGTATTTCCTCAAACACCACCTAGCCCCCACCCCCCTCCACACACACCACCCACTCCCCAGAACCTCCGCTCACACAGACACACACAACCCTCAAAACCATTGGTAGGTCGCCGCCATCGCCGGCGCATCCATCCTCAACCTCTGTCTGTGTGCCGGGGACCTCGAGGAGCCAATGGACAAAAGGAGGTTTATCGTGGCCTTTTCGCCCGACGCCGGTGAGGTGGCCGCCAAGGTGTCCCCGTCGTCCTCCGCGGGCTCGACCGGCCGTCGCCGGTCCCCCGATCCACCCGGCGCCGCGCCCGTACACCGGTTCAAGGACTCCCCCGTCCTCCCTCGGACCTGGCAGCCGACGAGGTCCTACCTCAGGGTCCGGCAGCGGCGGTGGGGGACGTGGGTCGCCGAGATTACAGATCGGGAGACCCACACCCGTCGGTGGCTCGGTAGCTTCCACACGGCTGAGCACGCGGCCATGGAGTACGACCGCTGGCAGGTCTGCTACCACGGCGCGGCGGCTAGGCTCAATTTTCCCTTCGGCACATGTTCGGTCGACCTGGTTTCACCAGAGCCAGGGGTGGTGAGCTCGCCTATGGCGCAGGAGGACCGCGAGGCGTGGGAGCGCCTCGAGGCCAAGGCCGCTGCCGAGGCCTACATGCAAGAGCTCCGCCGGCAGCATCCAGAGCTCGTGGAGGCGGAGCGGGCGATCTTTGTCGGTGTTTAGGGTGGCGAGGTTATGACGCTCTCCTCCGATGATGAGGTCGAAGGCGGCGAGGACGGCGGTGCGGAGGGCGGCGAGGTTATCTCGTTCTCCTCCGATGATGAGGTCGAAGGTAGCGGCGACGATGGCGCGGAGGGCGTCAAGGTGGGCCCTGAGGACGAGGAGATCGATGTCGACGAGTGGAGGAGTGCCTTCCCCCACGACCCCGACGACGGCATCGGCCCGGACCCAGCTCGCGGCACACCGTACATGACGAGGAAGGATGGGATCGACCTCTAGTTCTACCGAAAGTAGTTTAGCTTAGTTTTATGTTTTATGTTCAGTTATGCAAAACTATCTATGTTTATGTTTGAATGCATGCTACTTTCAGTTGAACCTTCTTTGAACTTGATCAAATTTAAGCTTACAACGTTAAGTTTAGGGGATCGACTAGAAAAGGCCAAAAATTACTGGAGTATATATATATCCACTAAGGGTTTTAATCCTTTAACTTTTAAAGGATCGGCTAGAGATGGCCTTATGACTTGTTTATTTCAGTTCTTCACAATATGATACTCTATATGTGTAACTATTTGCCATGCAGTTCAATTTCATCAATAACAGTTTCAACAATACCACTATGAATTACAATATTTGGTTGTTGTTAAGGATATTGCAGTTAACATGCCTTTTTGTTTTTTTAACAATAACTAGTGTACTTTAGACCATCACAATATTAGTTTGAATGACTATTTGCTTGTTTTTAAATGTTATGCTTGATGGAGTTAACACACCTTTCCACTTGTTGTTTTTCTTAACTAGCGTGCTTAAGCCTGCACACTGAAGCTATCATTTGTAGATTATGTTGTCTACCATGGATATATTTGGTTGATGTTTAGCCTGTTGTGCTTAACATGCCTTTATATGTACTCATATAGGACAATATTGAGAAAAGTGTTGTTTTCCATCGAGGTTAGTTTCATCGCACTGCTTATATGTACTCACTGTTTAGGATATCGGTAACCCATTTATCAGTAGGTTAACTAGGGCCATATTTAATATATCTGAGGCTATATAGCAACATACATTTTACTAAAGGGCTAAATAGGCAATCCCAGGCTACATAGCAACAAGGAAGAGTGTCACCTTAATGTTCTGATGATGTCTAGATATACATGTAATAAAATCTTATATAATGGGATGGAGGGAGTGTTGTACTACATCATTTTTCAATTGTTGTTTACCTTATAATATTAACTTGGTGCTTTTAGGTACATATATTATTGCCAAAGTTCCACACTTCAACCCTTTCTAGGGCAATGAGATATTCATGAACCAACATCAAGTGAGTAAACCGATAAAGATTGTTATTAAAATGGGTCCAAAGACATCAATCGAACTATTTGTTTACACTTTATGCAAGACAACAATGAACTATAGGATGGTAAGTAAGAACCCGGTAGCCTTCTTTTTACTGCCCGTAATGAGTTGTGTTAGATGACAATGTCTGAATCTTTTTTCTTTTGTAGTGGATCCTGAAGTAGTTTACTCAAGATTACCTCTCAAACTACATGATTGGCGGCCGGCCATCACAAGGGGTTGGACTAGAGTCCTACGTGCCTTCTGCGTCTAGGAGAGCACAATAGGGCCATTCCGCTTCACCTTGTTAAGCAACCGGAATGTCTGTCGCCTCTTTCTTTACCATCTGTAATACTACAAGTATAGAACCCTGGTTCTTTATTTAGTGCTTATGTAATTCTTAAACATATGTACCTGTGAATAGAATAATGCATTGGTTGTTTGAACCTGATGGATATGAATAAAGCTGAAGCCTACTTTCAAGTTTAAATTAGGTACAATTTTAAATAGCGGCAATTAAATTAGGGCAAAATTATGGTGTGCATGTCATTACGGCACACACGGTTCACAGAGAGGAAACGTGTGTAACAATGCACACAGTTGTCGTTTGCAAAGCGTGTGTGATGTCAGACACTATCGCATACGGTGCGGGAAAACTAAATGTGTGTGATTGTATACCTATCGTACACGGTTTATAATCATGAACTGTTTGTGATGTGCCAGGCATCATAAAACTCCGTGCCTAGAATTTGTCTGGTTTTACGTAAAACCACAAAACTCTGACTGCAATGGCAATGCGAGCACAAACGAGTAGCAAGGATGAAGTGTCGGGGATACCCCGCGGTATGAACCGGCCGGATATATGACATGGCTGGGACTTGGAGTTTCATTGGTAACCTGCCGGAGGATTGGTGACTCATGAGTCTGGCGGTTCATTGGTCTGACGACTCACGAGCCTGGCGACACATAAATGGTTCCGATGGCGGGTCAGATAGAGGACTAGGACCAAGGCCCAAAAGGCCGACTCATGTTATGGTGGGACGACTTAAGAGGAAAGCGGAAGGAATATTCCTTTACAAAGGAAGCAAGACTAGGAATCCACTTGTAATAGAGTAATCCTAATCCTACTAGGGCTAGTCATGTAACCCGGCCCTTCAACTTATATAAGGAGGGACAGGGCACCCCAAGAGGGAGAGGTTGAATAATCTTAAGGCTAGACACAACTAGGAGAGCCGGATATACGATGACTCCCTCGTGATGATAATGAGACCTAGCCACAAACAGCATGTAGGGTTGTTATCGGATGATGT
Organism: Triticum aestivum; assembly: GCF_018294505.1. NCBI lineage: Eukaryota > Viridiplantae > Streptophyta > Magnoliopsida > Poales > Poaceae > Triticum > Triticum aestivum. Next base: position 257,644,314 of record NC_057813.1, on the reverse strand, counting down.
TCCCCGGGGCCCGAAGCTGTCTAAACCCTTGTCTTGTGTTGCGTCTCTCGATTCCGATCAACCCCTCTCAATCTATCACATAGATGCGTTGGCCTCACGACTAAGTCCTCACACTAGGACATCTGCCGTGACAATTCCACGACAGTTGGCGCCCACCATGGGGCTCACGCACGGTGGTGTTGAGTTCTTGGAGGGAATTCCTCGGGAGTCGAGAGGTTTGCAATTCGTCGAATGGAAAAGAGCCGGCATAGAAGATTCTGGCTTATACGTCTTATTACAAAATACATGGGGGCTTCCTGCTCACTGAGCATAGCTATGACTACCCTTTGATCCAGCTTACAGGCTGGGCTGTAAACATCACTTGGGGGCTTCCTTTTCAAAGAACACAACTATATTCACCCTTTTGATTGGCCTGGATGCCAGGTGTATTCACCAAAAATCCGGGTTATTATGCCTGTGGGCCAGATGCTTTTCTATCAGGTAATCCTGAATGACCTTCTATGTTCTTAACAGTCAATCTTTTAAATAAGACCCTGAACTTGTTAAGGTTAAAAACATTGATTGAGTCATGTGAGAGCCGGCTTACGGAAAGCAAGGATAAACCCAGGCTATTAAGCCGCCTTCCTTGAAACTTGGTTAAACCGGCATGTTTTGCACGATGCTACTCCAACCCCGCATACTGTCGATAAGTCAATCTTTTAATAATACCCTGAACTTATCCATGTTAAAATGTCGATTGGGTCATGTGAGAGCCGGCTTACAGAAAGCGCGGATATTCCAATGGCTATCTTGCTAGTTTCATTGAAGAAGAAAATTTTGGTTTGGCAGCCTATAAAAGCCTCGTGTGTTTTTGATTTTTTCTTCATCTTTGATTTATATCACTCCTTTTTTCTTACCATATGGTTTTCACAAGTCGGGCCAAGAAGCCTTGTCTATGTCTCATATTTGAGCATCTTTGGGTTTTTTATAACCCACCATGATGGCGGACTCTAAGTCGCCAGTATGATATGATTGTGCACTTGGAGTTTAGGCTCTGAGGCCTTTTTGGGGTTATTACCCTTTGCTACGTCTGGCATGATAAGCCGGCAGTGTGAACTAAGTTCATAGGCCATGTAGCCTTGATTATATGAATCATCATTGAGCTTCTTCAGGGTTTGATAACCCGCCCTGATAGCGGGCGCTAAGTCGCCAGGATATCTTTGCCTTGAGCAATCAAAATCATGGTATTGCATGCCTATGGGTCAATACCCGCGACGGATTGTAATCATTGAGTCGTCAGTATAATTTGGATTGCACCATTGAAATCATGCGCTTATAAATCATTGGATTATTGCCCTCGCTGGGTATGGCAATGTAAGCCGGCAGTATGAGCCAATTTTACAGGTATGTTTTCCTGGTTATATACGTATGCAAGGTTTTGATAACCCGCTCTGGTTTTTGACGTTAAGTCGCCAGTATGTTTAGGCTTGAATGGCCTTAATTCTAGTCTTTTCCATGATGCATAAGACTATATTATGTTTGGGTTGTTACCCGCCCTGGGTTTTGACGTTAAGTCGCTAGGGCATATGTTGTTGTAACTTTGTACAGGATTTGCAGAGCTATGACTTATATAAATGATTATGTTCAAGCCCATCATCAAAAATTGAAATTGGTGTTTCAAAAGGGTTATCAATTATTGATTGTCACAAAGGCTATAAGCCACCAGGTTACAAAATTCTGGCTTACAATGAATGCGCATTAAGTCGCCATCGGCCAAGAGTTGCCGGGTATTTAAACTCCGGATTTACTTGTCAACCGATAAGGTATTCAAATATTTAATAGCCAAAATTGGCTGGATTTTCATGATGATATTGAATAATTGATGTTTTCATACCGGATTATATTATTAAAATCTTGAATAGCCAACATGGCTGGATTTTTATTATGGTTATCAATAACCAGTATTATGATTGAAGTTTTCAAAGTCGCTTCAGCGCAATGGTTATTATTTCTTTATCAATGGATATGATTAATTCTACAATGGAAGGAATAGTCCTGAGTCATTGCAGGCACACGACCCGGCACTTGGGGGCTACATTATTCAAGTTGAGATCACATCAAATATGCAAGTCTCATGTCACTGCCAGCATGCACCATGGCACTTGGGGGCTAATGCAAGGTCATTTTTTACTCGCCTTATTGAAGACCCGACTCATCACATTGTAATGAGCCGGCCCTTGGGGGCTATCAATTGCTCATGTTAAAAGTTCAAAGTACACAAGTTAAATCCATTATATTGAAGGGTCCATTGCTCAGTTGGTAAAGCACAAGGCTCTTAACCTTGTCGACATGGGTTCAAGCCCTATGATGCAGGCTACATCATATGATGTTATTTTCAATGAAGTATATATAAAGTCCCAGCTCAGGATTATCTTACTGATCCGGCCCTTGGGGGCTACACTAGTTCAAGTTTTCATGAGTATCAGGCAATTACAAGTCCCAGGTTGCTGCAAGCATGACAACCCGGCACTTGGGGGCTACATATGTGGAATATTCAGTTTTGACTAGTGACTGAGATGAACAACTTGAATTTCTTCAAGTTGTAACATTTATATTGAAGCAACTCTTAAGCGGTTACTACGCTCCCTTCTTAAGACTTGGGGGCTACAAGTGATATGCATATAAGGGAGGTATATTTTCAAGCTGGATGATTAGCAACAATTATGACCCAGTGCCATCAGTATTTACAAGACAACAATTTTGGATAAACCGGCAAGTTTTACATCTTCAAGCCGGCTGAAGATCGGATGAGTATTTCAAAGACCAATATTTTTGTTAATCATTGGGAGTTGAGTCAAATGAATTATTCTTCACAATATTTCTGTGCGAAACCAACGTCAGCAAATTGAGTATGAAGCTGGCCTATTGACCCGGATTTTCTAGAAGAAGGAAATGACAAGGACTTAAAGACGATCAAGTGCCGGCTTACAAGAAAATTTAACTCGGAGCACAACCTGTCAAATTTGTTCTTGTGTTTATGTTGCAGATCAGTTTAACATGGATAAATCAAAATTAAACTGGGGGCTAATGTCGGGGATATATCCCGCGGTATGACCCGGCCAGATATATGACCCGGCTGGGACTTGGCGTTTCATTGGTAACCCGCCGGAGGATTGGCGACTCATGAGTCTGGCGGTTCACTGGTCTGACGACTCAAAAGCCTGGCGACACACAAATGGTTCCGATGGCGGGTCAGATAGAGGACTAGGTCCAAGGCCCAGAAGGCCGGCTCATGTTATGCTGGGCTAGCTTAAGAGGAAAGTGTAAGGAATATTCCCTTACAAAGGAAGCAAGACTAGGACTCCACTTGTAATAGAGTAATCCTAATCCTACTAGGGCTAGTCATGTAACCTGCCCCTTCATCTTATATAAAGAGGGGCAGAGCACCCCAAGAGGGAGAGGTTGAATAATCTTAAGGCTAGACACAACTAGGAGAGCCGGATATACGGCGACTCCCTCGTGATGATAATGAGACCTAGCCACAAACAACATGTAGGGTTGTTACTGGATGATGTTTCCTGGGGACCAAAGCTGTCTAAACCCTTGTCTTGTGTTGCGTCTCTCGATTCCGATCAACCCCTCTCAAGCTATCACATAGATGTGTTGGCCTCACGACTAAGTCCTCACACTAGGACATCTGCCGTGACAATTCCACGACATGAAGCGTTTGGGATATTCGAGATATTGAAAACGGTTATACATGGACAATTGTATGCATCAAGGCTCCCTATCCCCGATGGTTTCTGGGTCGTGTGGGAAGGAGCCTCCTATCACCGTCACTCACTAGGCGACGATTCCAAATGTCGTCGCGGAAAAGGGGTTAAAACCGTTTGTATAGCATCAACACGTACCAGTGAAAATAAAAGTAAATAAAACACGACAACGTATTTTTGGGTTTTTTGTTTATAGATCTGAAAATATATGATGGAAAATAGACCCAGGGGCCATAGGTTTCACTAGAGGCTTCTCTCTTAAAGAAAGCATCTGGTGGGTAAACAAATTACTGTTGAGCAATTGATAGAAAAGCTCAAAGTTATCACAATATCTAAGGCAATGATCATGAATATAGGCATCAAGTTCGTGATAAGTAGACCGACTCCTGCCTGCATCTACTACTATTACTCCACACATCGACCTCTATCCAGCATGCATCTAGAGTATTAAGTTCATAAGAACGGAGTAATGCTTTAAGTAACATGACATGATGTAGAGGGACAAACTCAAGCAATATGATGTAAACCCCATCTTTTTGTCCTTGATGGCAATGATTCAATACGTGCCTCGCTACCCCTACTATGTCATCGGGTGAGGACACCCCAAGATTGAACCCAAAACTAAGCACCTCTCACATTGCAAGAAAAACCAATCTAGTTGGCCAAACCAAATCGATAGTTCAAAGAGAAATACAAAGATATCAAATCATGCATATAAGAATTCAGTAGATAATCTGATCATAAATCCACAATTCATCGGATCTGAACAAACACATAGAAAAAAAGTATTACATCAGATAGAACTCCAAGAACATCGAGGAGAACTTTGTATTGAAGATCAAAGAGAGAGAAGAAGCCATCTAACTACTAGCTATGGACCCATAGGTCTGTGGTCAACTACTCATGCATCACCGGTAGGGTGATAGGGTTAATGTAGAGGCCCTCCATGATCGAATCCCCTCCGACAAATCGCTGGAAAAGGCCCCAAGATGGGATCTCATGAGGTGATAGAAAAGTATTTTGGTGGACGCTTCTGGTGGTTTGGGAATATTTGGGAATTTATAGTGCGAGAATTAGGGTGGAGGACTCCCGAGGGGCCCACAAGCCCTCAGGCCCCCCCTGGGGCGCGCCTAGGAGGCTTGTGGCCTCCTCGAGAAGCTCCTGCCCCCCCTCTCCAAGTCCTACGGGTGTCTTCTGGTCCAAGAAAAATCATCACGAGAGTTTTATTCCATTTGGACTCCGTTTGATATTCCTTTCTGAAAAATTCAAAAACAAGGAAAAACAGCAACTAGCACTGGGCACTAGGTTAATAGGTTAGTCCCAAAAAAAATATAAAACAGTATATTAATGCATATAAAGCATCCAAAACAGATAGTATAATAGGATGGAAAAATAAAAAATTATCGATACGTTGGAGACGTATCAAGCATCCCCAACCTTAATTCTTGCTCGTCCTCGAGTAGGTAAATGATAAAAACAGAATTTTTGATGTGGAATGCTACCTAACATATTTGTCAATGTAATCTTCTTCATTATGGCATAAAAACAAAAGTTTAATATTGACATAAAAACAATAATACTTCAAGCATACTAATAAAGCAATCATGTCTTCTCAAAATAACATGGCCAAAGAAAGTTATCCCTACAAAATCATATGGTCTGGCTATGCTCCATCTTCATCACACAAAGTATTTCATCATGGACAACCACAGTGTTAGCCAAGCAATTGTTTCATACTTGTTTGTTCTCAAACATTTTCAACTTCACGCAATACATGAGTGTGAGCCATGGATATAGCACTATAGGTGGAATAGAATATTGTGGTTGTGGAGAAGACAAAAAGAAGGAGAAAGTCTCACATCAACAGGCAAATTAATAGGCTATGGAGATGCCCATCAATTGATATTGATGCAAGTGAGTAGGGATTGACATGCAACAGATGCACTAGAGCTATAAGTTTATGAAAGCTTAAAAAGAAACTAAGTGGGTGTGCACCCAACTTGCTTGCTCACGAAGACCTAGGGCAATTTGAGGAAGCCCATCATTGGAATATACAAGCCAAGTTATATAATGAAAAATTCCCACTAGTATATGAAAATCACAAAATAGGAGACTCTTTATCATGAAGATCATGGTGCTACTTTGAAGCACAAGTGTCGAAAAAGGATAGTAACATTGTCCCTTATCTCTTTTTCTCTCATTTTTTTCTTTTCTCATTTTTTTCTTTTCTCATTTTTTCTTTTTTTCTTTTTGTTTGGGCTTCTTTGGCCTCTTTTATTTTCTTTAAAGTCCGGAGACTCATCCCAACTTGTGAAGGAATCATAGCTTCCGTCATCCTTTCCTCACATGGGACAATTCTCTAATAATGATGATCATCACACTTTTATTTACTTACAATTCAAGAATTACAACTCAATGCTAGAACAAAAATATGACTCTGTATGAATGCCTCGTGCATATGAGAACAATATGACAATGATGGTGTGTGTCATAATAAACAGAACGATGGAAGTTTCATGGCAATATATCTCGAAATGGCTATGAAAATGCCATAATAGGTAGGTATGGTGACTGTTTTGAGGAAGGATATATGGTGGGCTTAATGCACCGGCGAAAGTTGCGCGGTACTAGCGAAGCTAGCAATGGTGGAAGGGGGCGAGTGCGTATAATCCATGGACTCAACATTAGTCATAAAGAACTCGCATACTTATTGCAAAAGTCTATTAGCCATTGAAACAAAGTACTAATATGCATGCTCCTTGGGGCAGGGTTGGTAGGAGTTAACCATCGCGCTATCCCGACCTCCACACAAAGGATGGCAATCAAAAAATAAATCATTCTCCGACTTCATCGCATAACGGTTCACCTTACATGCATGCTACGGGAATCGCAAACTTTAACACAAGTATTTCTACCAATTCACAATTACTCACTAGCATGACTCTAATATCACCATCTTTATATCTCAAAACAAATGCAAGGAATCAAACTTCTCATATTATGCTCTTTATATGAAAGTTTTTATTATATCCCTCTTGGATGCCCATCATATTAGGACTAAATTCATAACCTAAGAAAATTTCCATGCTATTTAAGACTCTCAAAATAATATAAGTGAAGCATGAGAGTTCATCAATTTCTATAAAATAAAGCCACCGCCGTGCTCTAAAAATATATAAGTGAAGCACTAGAGCAAAACTACCTAGCTCAAAAGATATAAGTGAATCACATAGAGTATTCTAATAAATATATGATTAATGCATGTCCGTCAAAAGGTGTGTACAACAAGGATTATTGTGGCAAACTAAAGAGCAAAGACTCATATCATACAAGACACTCCAAGCAAAACACATATCATGTGGTGAATAAAAATATAGCCTCAAGTAAATTTACCGATGGATTGAATACAAAAGAGGGGATGCCATCCGGGGCATCCCCAAGCTTAGATGCTTGGTTGTCTTTGAATAGTACCTTGGGGTGCCTTGGGCATCCACAAGCTTAGGCTCTTGCCACTCCTTATTCCATTGTCCATCAAATCTTTACCCAAAACTTGAAAACTTCACAACACAAAACTCAACATAAAACTCATAAGCTTTGTTAGTATAAGAAAAGCAAATCACCACCTAGGTACTGTTGTGAACTAATAATAAATTTAATATGGTGTTTATATCTACTGTATTCCAACTTCTCCATGGTTCATACCCCCCCCCCCCAGATACTACCCATAGATTCATCAAAATAAGCAAATAACGCAATAAAAATAGAATTTGTCTAAAATAGAGCAGTCTGTAGTAATCAGGAAACTTTTTATACTTATGTAACTCCAAAACTTCTGAAAAATTAGGAAACTCTAGGAAATTTGTATATAAATCTTGTGTAAAAAATTTAGAACCATATCACGTTCCTGTGAATTATGAAAATTATTCTACTGGACGCAAAAGTTTCTATTTTTTCAGCAAAATCAAATCAACTATCTTCCAAATCATTACAAAGGTCTTACTTGGCACAAACACTAATTTAAAACATGAAAACACCTCTAACCAGATTCTAGATTATATAATTATTTAAAAACAGGAAATAAAAATATTGGATTGTCTCCCAAGAAGCGCTTTTCCTTAAAGCCTTTTAGCTAGGCATTGAGATTTCAATGATGCTCACATGATGAAGCACAAAAAGAGCATCATAAAATATGTTACAAACACATATAAGTCTAACATACTTCCTATGCATAGGCATTTTATAAGCAAACAAATTATTAACGCAAGAAAAAACTAGCATATGCAAGGAAGAAGAATAAAATTTTGACAATTTAAACATGAAGTGAGGTAATTTAGTGACATGAAAATTTCTGCAACCATATTTTCCTCTCTCATAATAATTGCATGTGGGATCATATTCAAATTCAACAATATAGCTATCACACAACATATTCTCTACACGATCCTCATGCATGTAAAGTTGACACTCTTCCAAAATAGTGGGATTATCATCAAATAAATTCATGACCTCTCCAAGCCCACTTTTATCAAAAAAATCATAAGATTGAACATTCTCCAAGTATGTGGGATTATTTTTATCTAGAGTTGACACTCTTCTAAACCAACTTTCAATATTATTGCAAAAACTATTATCAATCTCATACTCATCATGGGGTTTAAATAAATTTTCAAGATCATAAGAAACATCATCACCCCAACCATGATCATTGCAATAAGTAGTGGACATAGCAAAACTAGCACCCCCGAGCTTAGGGTTTTGCATATTTTTAGCATAATTTACATTAATAGAATTTATAATAACATCATTGGAATCATGCTTTTCATTCAAGGAACTATCAAGTGTGGGTGCAATAGCAATAATTTCATGTTTAACATAAGGAACTATAGCAAGTTCATCTCCATAAGCATAATTAATATTGGCATCATGGCCATAAGAATAGCAAGCATCATGTTCATCAAGGGATATTTCAATCAGATCAACGGAATCATAATCATCTATAGATTCATGCATATCATTATTTTCTTCCAAAGCAGCAGACATTCTCTCAATGAATTCTTTAACATAGGCATTATGAACATAGTGTTCATCGCAATATTTAAGTATGTCAAAATTTTCAGATTTGTAGAAAGTAATATCATATTTTTCAATCAAACAAGCAATTTCATACGCACCCTTAAAAGCAACAAATTCTTTAATTTCTTCGTAGTAACTATAAACACCTTTGGCATACGAGGATAGGATTTCATTATCATTAAACTCACATAGGTAGGGAAGGTGTTTTTTAGGGTTCTCCGAGCAGCAAATAAAATCATAAATTTCACATAGATTGAAAGCATAACATAGCAAACGCTTTATTTGATTCCACAAGAGCCCCCTTTTTCAGACAAACAATCATGCATAAAATGAGCGTGCTCATCTAATGATTTTCCCTCAACTAAACTAGTTGGAGTTTTAGCACGAGCACATATGGATCGAAGATGATCCAAGTAGAAAACTTTAAGTGGATCCATATCAATAGATTTTTAGCAAGCAAAGATGCAAGCAAATAGAATGCACATGGTAACACAAGCAAATATAGCAAATGAGCAGACAAACGAGAGAAGGGCGAATAAAAAGGCAAATATTTTTGTGTTCTTTCTGAAAATGTTAGAAGTGGGGAGAGGAAAATGAGAGGCAAATGGCAAATAATGTAATGCAAGAGATGAGAGTTTATGATGGGTACTTGGTAGGCTTGATGTAGAACCTCCCCGGCAATGGTGCCAAAAATTCTTCCTGCTACTTCTTGAGCTTGCATTGGTTTTTCCCTTGAAGAGGAAAGGGTGATGCAGCAAAGTAGAGATAAGTACTTCCCTCAGTTTTAGAACCAAGGTATCAATCCAGTAGGAGGTACAAGCAAGTCTCCAATATATGCACATGCACAAACAATCAAACACTTGCACCCAACACGATAAAGAGGTTGTCAATCCCTTCACGGTCACTTGCAAGGATGAGATCTGATAGAGATGGATACAAAAGATTACTAAAACCTAAAACAAAATAAAAGTAAATAGAACACAGCGAGGTATTTTTGGTTTTTTTGGTTTATAGATGTGAAAATATATTATGGAAAGTAGACCCGGGAGCCATAGGTTTCACTAGAGGCTTCTCTCTTAAAGAAAGCATACGGTGGGTAAACAAATTACTGTTGAGCAATTGATAGAAAATCACAAAGTTATGACGATATCTAAGGCAATGATCATGAATATAGGCATCACGTCCGTGATAAGTAGACCGACTCCTGCCTGAATCTACTACTATTACTCCACACATCGACCGCTATCCAGCATGCATCTAGAGTATTAAGTTCATAAGAACGGAGTAACACTTTAAGTAAGATGACATGATGTAGAGGGACAAACTCAAGCAATATGATGTAAAGCCCATCTTTTTATCCTTGATGACAACAATACAATACGTTCCTCGCTACCCCTACTATGGCACTGGGCGAGGACAGCACAAGATTGAACCCAAAACTAAGCACCTCTCCCATTGCAAGAAAAACCATTCTAGTTGGCCAAACCAAATCGATAGTTCAAAGAAAAATACAAATATATCAAATCATGCATATAAGAATTCAGAGGAGACTCAAATAATATTCATAGATAATCCGATCATAAATCCACAATTTATTGGATCTCAACAAACACACCGCAAAAAAGTATTTCATTGGATAGAACTCCAAGAACATCAAGGACAACTTTGTATTTTGAAGATCAAACAGAGATAAGAAGCCATCTAGCTACTAGCTATGGACCCGTAGGTCTGTGCTAAACTACTCACGCATCATCGGTAGGGCGATAGGGTTGATGTAGAGGCCCTCCATGATCGAATCCCCCTCCAGCATATTGCCGGAAAAGGCCCCAAGATTGGATCTCACGAGGTCAGAGGCTTGCGGCGGCAGAAAAGTATTTTGGTGGATGCTTTTGGTGGTTTGGGAATATTTGGGAATTTATAGTGCAAGAATTAGGGTTGGAGGACTCCCGAGGGACCCACAAGCCCTCAGGGGGCGCCCACCTGGGGCACGCCTAGGAGGCTTGTGGCCTCCTAGGGAAGCTTCTGGCCCCCTCTCCAAGTCCTACTGGTGTCTTCTGGTCCAAGAAAAATCATTGCGAAAGTTTTATTCCGTTTGATATTCCTTTCTGAAAAAGCCAAAAACAAGGAAAAAACAGCAACTGGCACGGGGCACTAGGTTAATAGGTTAGTCCCAAAAAATGATATGAAATAGTATATTAATGCATATAAAACATCCAAAACAGATAATATAATAGCATGGAACAATTAAAAAGTATAGATACGTTGGAGACGTATCAAGTACGTGCACCTATTCTCTTCATGTACATACACCACTGATACGTCCATTTTGCATCATGCTTTTATATTGATATTTATTGCATTATGGGCTGTTATTACACGTTATGTCAAAATACTTATGGCTATTCTCTCTTATTTTACAAGGTTTACACAAAGAGGGAGAATGCCGGCAGCTGGGATTCTGGGCTGGAAAAGGAGCAAATATTGCAGACCTATTCTGCACAGCTCCAAAAGTCCTGAAACTCCACGAAAGTCATTTTGGGAATTAATAAAAAATATTCAGCGGAAGAAACACCTGAGGGTGGCCACCCACCATCCACGAGGGTGGGGGGCGCGCCCTACCCCCCTGGGCGTGCCCCCTGCCTCATGGGCCACCTGGCAGCCCTCACTATAAAAATTACACTTCCATGATGATACATGTTTGTCACAGTAGGTTGCGTTTTTTGTCATGCATGTATATCCATGATGATTTTATGACAGAATCAAGATAGTCATACCTGTGTTGTCATAGAAGTGTTCCATGACATTACCAAAATTATCATCACGGAAGTGTCCACTTCCATGACGATAAATCGCGCGTCACAGAAGTGCTTTCGTCAAGGGTGACCGACACATGGCATCCACCATAACAGAACGCTGTTAAGCTATCGGGTCGGGTTTTGGATCCGATAACCCGTTAACAACCCCGATAAATGGGGATTTTCCACGTGTAAAATCATCATTGGCTGGAAGAAACACGTGTCGGCTCATCGTTGGGATAGATGTCATCCACTCGTTGGACAGAAGGCGCCTATGATACGTCGACACATGGCACGGCCTAATAGAGGCCCATTCCTGTGAAAAGGCCAGCCCATTTGACTTGGTCAAAAGGTGGCGGGCCGGCCCATGGAAAGCCTGTTAGCGGCCTATTCACATATAGCCCATTTACAGCCCGCTAACCCAAGGCCCGTTACTCCCTATCCGAATTAGGCCCAGTAGCGTCATCTGGGCCATCCAATATGATTCCAGCCTGTTTTCACTTCTGGCCCATGTAGGGCCCATGATGTCTTTCGGCCCATATGAGGCCCTTTACAACTCTTGGCCCATTAACGGCTCATGGTGAAACTGGCCCGCGGTGAACAGTGTATCACTTTATACCCATTAACGGCCCGTGGTGAAACTGGCCAGTAATGAGCACTGTATAACTTTATACCCATTAACGGCCCGTTATTCCGTTGGGCCGTTTCTAGCCCATGTTATCTTTCGGCCTTCTCAGAGCCCATTTACTCTTGGGCTCATTTCCAGCATTCATTTACTTACGGCCCGTTACTGTCATTTTCTGTTGTGGGCTAAATTCAGCCCGAGGTTACAGTCGGCCCGTTTTGTGGCCCGTTAATACGTTGGGTCATTTTCATAGCGTCATCAAATACGGTCGATTAACGATGACCCGTTATGGTCGGCCCATGAACAGATGATTCCAACTCTAGCCCGTTTACGGCCATAATGCGGTCTGTTATTGGCCCATGTTTGGCCAACCGATCATATGGCCCGTACAAGGCCCATTGATGATACGGCCCGTAGAAGGCCCATTGTGTCTACGGCACATAGAAGGCCCATTGTTTCTACAGCCCATAGGAGGGAAATGGTAACTACAGTAAATATGTAGCCCATAGTTATTGTGGCCTAGTTTTAAAAAGTAGGTTATTGCGGCCACTAGCAAACCGCGGAAAAACAACTGCACTGACTACAAGCAAAGAAATAAACAAGACAATAAGGAAATAAATAAGCAAGCAACTATGCTAGGCTATCACGGATATTACACATATTACATCCACTGGGCATCAAAGTTCGTCACCAGTGCAAATATAGAGAACACAACAGCATATAAACGCCACAGTAAAACAAGTCCAGAACTGAAACCACTTCAGAAGAGCTCAAGAAACAATATCCTGGGTACCCATAATGCTGGCAAGATGCTTAGCAATCTTATTAACTTTCTCTTGTTTGGCGCTTAAGTCCTCCAGCACTTGCTGTTGCACCAGAAAGTATGCATCTGAATTCTGCAGGGACTTCCTCAGCCCTTCGGCTTCCTGTCGCATAACATCTGATCGATGTCTTTCAACTTGAAGTTGAGACTCAAGAATCCGAACTGATTCAGGCAACGAGTTCGAAGAGCTGGTGCCAGCAGTGGTAGCCAGTAACTGAAACACTTCATCAAGACAAGACTTTGGGGTTGTCTCAGTGTCTTCAGTATAGTTTTTATCATCTTTCTTGGAGACCAACAAGGATGTCTCACTATCTTGAACCTTATCTGCATTACTTCCTTTACCATTGCATAACGGGGTACTCTTCTCCAATATTTTATCCGCGTTCTAAAAGAGAAACAAACAAACACATCTCAGGTTTACAATCTTGTATATGGAACTCATTTTGGTAAACCAGTTCAGTGGTAAGGTGGAAAGGATAACAGCATGAAACAAACATACACTACAAAAAAAGACACATCTGTGACATTTTGGGCCGAACGAATTTTTTTTCTGTCATACATATGACACTTCTATGACGATAATTGTGACAAAACCCGGTATCATCATAGATGTGGTGGGATCCTACTTCTATGACAAAAAATCATGACAGAAAATGGGCTTTTCGTCCTGGGCGGGCCGGAGACGCAGCTGCATGACATTCTTTGGGCCGTCCATGACGGAAAAAACCGTGGTAGAAGCAAGGGGGAGGAAAATTTCGGGGAGTTGCCGGTTACGGGGAGGTCGGGGGCGGAGCGATGCGCGTTTCTCTCGTACGTACGCGCGTGTGTGCGAGGCGTTGGCTCTAACTGAACCCAAGCGAGGCGTTGGGCTCTAACTGAACCCGAGCGATTGCACTGCAGGCTACGCATTACAGAACCCGAGCGATCGATCGATGGCTGTTAACTGAACCCGATGGAGTGATTCCTTTGCTACTGCTGCTAACTGAAGCCGATCGATGCTGCATCTGGGATGAACAGTGAGCGTT